>NC_046663.1:93390747-93398283 GCF_010883055.1 Belonocnema kinseyi | reverse complement strand
AGGGGGATTACTTTGAAGGGGACAACATAAATATTGAGGAATAAATGAATATTTTTTGAGAAAACCATAAAGTCACCTTATTTTTTGAACACACCTTGTATATACGATGCTGAGACAGAAGAATTTTTTTTTGTTAATCAAACTTTAGTTTAGTGTTTTTGACTTCCAAAAGAAAGTGTTCATCCCTACTAGAAGTACAAATGAAAAAATTTTTTTTGCGATATCCTAGTCTATAATATTATTAAAATAAGTTTCAATAGCCAAACCCGGTTTCAATCAGCATATTAAAAAAAAGTAATTAGAAAGAGGAAACTTGCGTAAGAAATGCTTTGGAGCCCCCTTCTCCTCCCGACAAGTTTTCGTAAAATCCTCACGTAATTAATGGTTGCACCCTTATCAAATATACAAATTCGAATAGTACTATAAATATTTTTTATAATATAAAATAAACCACTTAATTACGATCAATTAATTAATTAATATCACATCATAAACGATAATTAATACATATTAATAATACAATCATGTTTAATACTTAGTATATTAAGATACGCCTTGAAGTAAGTGGTTATGATTATTGGAGTAGATAAGTCGAGCTTTAGTCAGGCAGCCTATTAAAATTATGCAGAAAATACAATATGCTCCGTGTTCCTAGCTTGTTATATCGTGTTATATTGGAAATTCATGTTGCTAATTAATTTCGCGGAAATTGAAGTTCTTTGTAAATTGGCTGCATCTGCTGCAAAATTTATACCAATCGCAGGTCACTACAAGCTATTGACGGTAAAGGAACGAGCTAGGAAATCGAAGATATTTTACCATTCACATCCAATCGTACGAAAACACCTATTCAGAGAAATGAGACGGTCGATAAATCCTCTATATGTATTGGTACATCTCTGATAATTGCAAAGTGAAATTTGAAAATATATTTGATAAATTGATGTTATTTTCAGAAATTGGTTCAAATATGTTTTCAAATATTATTTTCGAGAGATATACTCATATTTTTTTGAGGCAATCCTTGTCTTTTTACTTACTGACCACAGTTTATTAATGCATATAGTTTTTGTGCAGAATTCCTGAAAACAAAACCAAGAATCCAACGACAAAATTTGGACAACCACTATCAAATGTTGCTATTGCAATTTGAAAACAGATAAAGATTTTCCTAAAAAATAAAAGAATAAAATTCTTTGTTTCGGACTAAAATAAAATAGAGGATAGAAGAATGAAAAGGCATCCAATCAAATTCCCTTCCTTCTCTTTTTTATTTCTTTCGTCTTTTCAATTTTTATTATTATCAAACCACAATAAAAAACATTCGTAAAAAATAATGTTGACTTGATTCTCAGGTATCAAGGAGTCAGCATCGTGGTTTCGTTTCTGTTTCTACCTGCTCAAATTATTTTGCATTGATAAGGGCTGCTGTATGAGTGCCGAAACGTTTATGACTATATTTGACAAAAGTTTTTTGTTGTGATTTAATAATAGTAAAAATAAAAGAACGAAGGAAATGAAAAGAAGAAAGAAGGGGAATTGGTTGGTTGCCTTGCCATTTTTCTTTCCTCTTTTTATTTTTTGTAAAAAAAAAGAATTTTTTTATTTAAATTGAAATAAAAAGCGTAGTGATTATGGAAATGGTGTTCCTTGAGTACTGACATTATAAATGGGGGTATCATTAGTACCCTTTCAGATGAATTCAAGTTGAAATCGCATGTACACTACAATAATTGCGGCTGGCATATTGAATTGTTCATCACGCTGAGCAAATCGAGTTTCAAACGAGAAACCAGTGGCTTAGAAATTCAAAGATATTACTACAAAGTAATTAGTATTTATCATTTAGGGGAATTTGGAATTTAATTATTTATTTCATAGAGTTGGAAACAAATCACTTTATTTATCAAATAATAATAATAGTTTTATCAGATAAATAGTACTGTAATCTTAAAAAAAGTGACAGCTTTTTAATTTTTTTTAAAGATTTTTCAATACCCACTTTATATAAGGTAATATATAGTATCGCAACGACAAAATTTACTAAATAAGTTGAAATAAATTTTAAAACATAGCTATACTCAAATAACTAGTCGAAAATTAAAGTAAACTTTCAAAATTCTTATTTTGTTGATAATCATTATTGTTAGGAACCATGCATATTAAGATTTCATAATGTCATTTTCACTGTAAGTACGTAGAACGTTAATTAATAACAACAAAAATTTAATAATTCTTAATAATTGTCATAGTTAGCTACTTTATAAATTAGTGATATTTCGAAGATTGTAAGGGATTTTATAACGTTTCAAAAGATTTTATGGTATAAGATTTTAAAATCTTTAAAATCTTCTGAAATCCCGTGAAATTCTTTTCAATCATATAAAATTCTTTAAAATTGATTTAATCCCATTAGAGTCCCCTGATATACTTCAAAATTCGTGAAAAAATGTCGGCATCCCCCTCTTTCTTTTCAACGAATATTGGTTTAAAGTCTTTTATAAATTAAATTCTCAAATAACAAAAATATTATAAAAAAAAATAATAATAAGCATTATTATTTAAAAAATGCTCTAAGGAAGCATCCGCAGGCGACTGCTGTCATCTCTAACGCGCGCGGTCGCTATTTAAGTATGGCAGCGGTAAAAGACGGAACACTAAGCCACACCACGCTTCTAATGTTGTACCCACAGCATCATCGCAAAAGATTTCAAACATCGTAATAAATTAACTTATAACATCCTCATCTCATCAGTCACTTGACTTAGTCCGTGGCATTATTATACTTATATTATTATACTTATTCACCTGTGAATAAGTTAAAAAAAGCAGGCCAGCGAGTGGGGTGAAATGACGAGAAAACGTTTAAAATACGATTCTGGCTAAAATTTTGAATCGCTTAAAAATTATTTTTTTTTTTTAAATTAAAGCTAGCAAAATTGTTAAAATAATCCTCGAGGTCGTTTTTAGAGCATTGTTGTAAACAAACTCTATGAAAAAATGCGCAGTTTAATTTATTTTTTAGTGTTTGAGGATCGTTTTTTTTCAAACGTGTTTTGTTTGACTTGGCAGTGAGTAGCCTGATGACTATAGATGACTGTAGATGACATCTTTAGTTATCTATAGTTATCATATATAGATGATACCAGATTGTATTTTGCGCATTTTTCTTATGACGAAACAAGTAGTACAAATGAGCAAAATCAAATCCTAAGCTCTGGATCTTCGGAGCTTTTAATTATGTATAATTATTTAGATACATTACAAAAAAATGACTAAACAGAGCACAAATCGTAGTTATCTTGAACGTGAAACACATTAAATTGTTTGCCACGTTTCAATCACAAAAAACCCTTTATCACCTCATCCGTTTCTCCTATTTTTTGTGCATAAGCGACCAAACGCGATGAAGAGCTGTTCATGCAAATACAACCATCGAATAAACGCGAAGTGGTGCGGTACAACGCACCGCCTAAACGCGACGTGCAGCGGAATGGAATAGAGGCGTCGATATTCTCTTGTCTTCTGCAAACTGCCTGGTCGTCTCTTCTCGCACTTTTCTCCGAAATGTCCCTATATTCCTTCGCTCTCATCCCACCAAACTCGCCACATTATATACCTATCACTCCTCGCTACCAACTATCCCCCTCTCCTAGTTCTATTCACCCCCTCATTCTCTAATCTACTTTTTCATATACTTCCATTCATTCCTACTTTTTCATTTACTCCCATTGATGCTACTGTCTCATATACTATTACCATTTCTGTCTTCTCTTACCACCTTTATCAGTTCTCCTCTTTTCGTCTTATGACCTCCCCTTCATAGACTTATCCTCCCCGTCCTAAACTGCTCCTCTTTTCTTCTTTCCGAGATTACGAGATTATTATTATTATTTTTTCAAAACTTTTACTCGGGTGAACCCGGTTATACATCATAGCCACGGACTAACTCAGGTGACTCATGAGATTAGAATGTTATAAGTTAATTAAATACGATACTTGAAACCGTACGTTGAAGGTGACAACATTCACCTCTGGATGCTTTCCTAGAGCTACGATCTGCCACTCCATGGATTTAATGATCCGTTTGGATAGTAACATCCCAATATAAGATGTAATCTTCGCTGTCTAAAATGGGCATTGAAATGTATCTATAGAATGGCATCCATTCTTTTAATAGTATTAGGTTTAGAGCAAGTTGTTGATGTATAATACTCGCTATATCATTATGTCTGTGCGTATATTCTTTCTAAGTCATCACGCGACAGCCATCAATAATGTGCTCGATGGATTCGTTGGCATCTCCACATAATCGGCACCGGTCAACCATGTTTTGATGTAACACGTGTTCGCGATAACTCCAGGTGCTGACAACCTTGTCCTGTGTCGCAATGCCGAATCCTTCCATCTCTGGATACAGAACACCCTTCCTTAGCCAAATATGGGATTCCTCACTATCCACTTCATTTTGATCTAACGTTTTGGGGTG
The DNA here is from genome assembly GCF_010883055.1 of Belonocnema kinseyi. Classification (NCBI taxonomy): domain Eukaryota; kingdom Metazoa; phylum Arthropoda; class Insecta; order Hymenoptera; family Cynipidae; genus Belonocnema; species Belonocnema kinseyi. The sequence goes on along the minus strand of NC_046663.1, from coordinate 93,393,794 downwards.
CTCGCCGTGGATAGCTTTCTGCCTCTATTATATTTCTAATTCCTCTATGGTTTCTGCCCTGATATTTAAGGGCCCATCTGAGGACAAATTCAAAGGCGTGTAGTCAAGATCGTCTTTACAGATGGTGCTTTTTGACATCAACAACACCCCTATACCTTATATGTCGTGGTAGAACTACCTGTTCAATTGCTGAATTTTTGTATTGCATTCGATGTTTCGTTATTTCTACGCGTACGATTCTGTTTAACTTTTCAAGGTCGGTGTTAGACCACTTGATGAGCCCAAAGGAGTATGAGTATCAATCTGAGTCTCGTAGTGAATGCAGTCGTTAGGTTTGTCTTTACTATTCGCCTGCAGCCATTGCCTCGATGTCATTTTTGAACTCGTTCTCTCACTCTGCGGTCCCTAATTCCCCTCTGATTAAATGCACTGTCCTGCACTTATCTAGTCCGAACTACATGTGGATATCATTGAAAAACTGCTTTGTGACATCGATCACTTGCTGCAGTTTCTGGAATGTACTAGCGTACAGCTTCAAGTCAATTATTTACAGAAGATGGTTCAACTGATGACTATCATCATTATCATGAATTCTGAACCCATGAGACATGCTCAATCAGACGTGTTTTTGCTCAATGGGTTCAACGCTAATCAGAACCATGGTGCAATGAAGGATTCTCCTTGACTAGATCCAAAAGTTTTACGATGGGTATATACCCATCGTGAAACTTTTGGATCTAGTTATCCTCGATTGTCCACGATCAATATACTTGATTCTTGTACCCCAGAGCCTCATCGCATGACTGAGAAAGTCAATATTGCGTGGGCAGATTTTATAAAGTTTAAAGATTTCAAACAAATAGTCATGCCGCACAGAAGGAAACGCTTGCTTGTAGTCAATGCATGTCATGTGTAAGTTCCTTTGATGCTTAAAAACTTAATAGCTTTGGGTGTTCGATGATTTCACTAGACATTTTTGTCTTGCCCCCTGTTGGAAAAACCAATGCTCTCAGTTGATAGATAGGGTTTTATTTAAAGTTTTGTGGAGTTTTGGAGTATTAGGTACATTTTAAATGCGCTAGCCATGCATCCTCCATAAGTTTTTGTTTAGCCGATTGTATTTCGTTAGTATATCTTGCTACATAACCTTATAAAAATCTTATTGTTCAATGTTCCTGGCTCTATTAAATAGTTTTCCAGTTTGTTTCTTCAAGGCCGGAAATCTAGAAATCCACCAAAGAGCATCCTCGTCTGGTTTTCTAATAAAAAGAGGACAATTTCCTTCGTAATATTTACATACGGCCATATTCACTACATCTATAGCAAACTTCAGCTGATCAATTGATTTGATATCTGAGAGATGTTTTTCAATGACTGCAAGATCATCCCTATATTTATCCCAGTCAGTCGATTTTGGGATACTGTACATAATGGGATCAGACTCGTCAGCTATCAATGAAAAGCATATACTCCTGTGATCTGATATGAATATCTCAGATGATACGTTGCGGTCCCTAAATGTTTCGCTAATAGATATAGAGAACAAGGTAAGGTCAATAACCTCATTCCATCTAGTCATCACAAAACTTGGTGTATTTCCGTGATTTAATATGGTTAAATCGGTCGTCAAAGGATATCTTAAAGGTGTTCACCCCTTTTGTTGATGTTCAATGCGCATTATACAATACAATGCTCACTCAAATTAAATCTAATGATCAGTGGCCATACTTTCGAACAGCAGTATTCCACCATACCTCTCTACTCTTCTGATGGCGGCGTGTCTGGAAAATCCAATGCCAGGTATGCTAAGCAAATCACCATGGGTTGACGTCTTCCTCCACGTTTGTACTTAACTTTAATCGCTACCAGGTCTTTAGTGCAGCATCTTGGTAAGCAGATATATTCAATATCCTTTCTGATATAAGTTGATGTGCTAGGGTTTTTGTCAGTTCTATTGTAGACTATAGAGCCGTGTTTCTGACATATTCTTTTCATTTCTGCCCTTTAATGCAAAGGGTCCTGAATTAGAGCAAAAGCCGTATATTCCATTGTAACACGTCTGTTTAAGATGTTAATTTAACAATCAGCGTCATCGATCGGCTGTTCCGAGGGAAGCTACTTTTCCACTATCCGCACGGGCTCTTTCAGTTTCGAAAGTATTTTCAACTCAATTCTTCTCAATTTCAAATGCGGTTTACAGATTACTTTCTCTATGCTTTCAATCACCGATGGGTCCGCAGTCAAGAGCATCTAGGTTACCTTGGAATTCTTTTTCGGATGGTTCTAAAATCAATTCCTTTGATTCATGCACCTTCTCATGGTTTCAAACCTTTTACTGCCTCGATGAGTTATGTCCTAGATATCTCATCTGAGCAGACGACGACAAGTTAATTGTTTTTAATACGACAGTCCTCTAACCTTAGGATAATATTTCGAGCTTTTAGTCCGGCGATGTTAATCTCAAGGACTTCTTTAACAGCTATTTCTTGTTCTGCCAACTTCAGGTGGCTTTTAAGGGCAAGGTTGTGTAAGTGACTTGAATCAACAACCCTGCCACTTCTAACATCCTTGTCTTGAGTAGAAGTGCTGCCATCAAACCAGGTCCTTTTGATTTGGAATATTGGATACATGGAATGGAAGTTTTTAATGTGTCCCCTAAGGTTTTACGTTTTTGTTGCACATTCTTCCCTATTCCTTTACGCACCCCCACATACTTACTTGGTGATTGGAGGAGAACCTACAATTTAAGGTAGGTTCCGAACCACCAAGAGCAACAGCTTTAGGTGCTTAGAGAACCTTTTTCTCTAGAGATACCAGTTCCAAGTCTCTCCGGAGATGAACAACTCCCTTGCTAGGATAATGCTTACTGCATAGGCTGCCGAGGACCTTCCAATGATACATTAGTTTATTACATAATGATGAAAATTTAACCTCATTTAAGGATAAAATACAGTCTGTCAAGTTAAAGCGTGGGTAACTTTTTTGGTAAAATATTTTATTTAAACGCATGTTTCTACATGGAATTACATTTTTCAAGGTGTCGAGCA
>NC_046663.1:93380005-93390647 GCF_010883055.1 Belonocnema kinseyi | reverse complement strand
AGGGAGCTCTTCTTAATATTTTGACACCAAAATCATGTCGATACACCTTACCGACTGCGAGTAAAGCCACCCACGCTTTAACTTGACAGACTGTATATTGAATTTAGAAAATAGTTGATGCTTCATGATCGGGGCAGCCTTGATCATCAAACTATTTGACAAATGATTGGATGGTAACAAAAAAAATCACGATAAAAATACACCAAACAAGGCCCGCACCTGACAAAATGTCAATGAATGAGAGTTTTTATCTCAGCTAGCACTAGTTTTCATTTTTTAATTGTTCTTTATTACTACATATGGCAGCGATATTAATTCTGCGGGGTAGCGTCATCCAAATGCAGTAAATTGGAAATAATTAGATTATGAAATTATTGTTTTATTCAAATAATTAATGCATATGGGAATGTGATATAAAATAATGTAAAACACGGAATGAAAAAGCACATCAATTCCACGTTTTATTAACTTGATGCAGAAAAATGAATGTTAAACAGAGGATGCTGCTCCGGTTTACCATACCCTTGGTGTATAGGTTTAGCCTCCGAAGTACTGAAAAAAGTCAAAGACCCTGGAAAAATAATTACATGAAATGAACATAATTCCTGCCTTTTGATCTCCATAATGGCACGATAATTCCCATCAGAATAGGTGTGAAATGTTCATGTCTATGCATCCTTTCGTGAGCCGTTTAATTTAACTAATTTAACTAACTCATGTATTATGAATCCTCTAACATTCCAAGTTACAGCAAATTATACTTGCACGGCAGTACGCACTATACACATATATATGTATAATATAATGCAGGTTGCGTGCTGTGGTTTCAAAGTAAACAGAGCACGTTCTACACGTACGAAGGAGAGCTCTAAACAATAAAATTCTTTTATATGCATATAGTACATATACTGCATAACGTACACGTACGCCGGGAGAAGGAAGAGAAAGTAATGTTCAGAAACCAGCAACCTTTTAAAGCTTCTTTCTAAAAGCAATACATAATGACCCCTGCATGGAAATTGTGAAAGTTGCAGGACTATTTGGGCTCTTTCAGCTAGACAAAATTCTCTATCGTATGGCCCGACGCCTCATGGAAACACAAACTACGCAAAAATCCACTTGAAAAAGTTTTATCTCTCATGGACCTGAAAGTGTGTCTGGGAAAGCAGCCAAAAAACTTTTTGATGGTTGTAAACTTTTCAAATGTAAGGTTTACCGACCAAATATCGGATATTTGTTCCTCTAGTATGGCAACTGAACTGGAAAATCAGACGGAATATTTTAGATTCTCTATAGAAAGTAATATCTAATCTCACCAAAAACATTTGCAATGCAAAAATTTCCAAGCACAACTATATGAAATTTTAAAATCATAGTTGCCAAGTACTATGGAGAAAATATTTTTTACAAAATATATGAAAAAACTTTTATTCTAAAGTATCCTATAAAATTTTAAAAAGATATTTGAAAAAATAATGTCAGATATTCTAAAACTTGTTGGGACCATGTTATACCGTCAATCTCCTATACCAAGAAAATTTTTAAAATCAGTTTGTTTATACGTTAAATTTCGCCAAGTTTTATGTCTAAAATAGCGTTTAAAAAATTAGTTAGAAAGTTTCTATACGGGTACTTAATAAAAAAAATTTCTTAATATATGTTATTTAGAATATTTTTTTCGAAATTGCTTGGCCAACTTTAATGTCAGTAATGCCTATAGTTGTACTTGGTATATTTTTTGCATTGCAGATGTTTTTTGTGGGATTTCATGTTTTTTGTCTTTTTGTTTATTATATCATTAATTTACTAAGTTGATAAATTAAAAAATTTAATAAATCGCTTTAATAAATTTCGTTAAAATTTAATTAATTTGATAAACATCAGCGGGTAGCAGACGGCAACATTTGAACTGTTAGAATCGTTTGCTAATTTATTTTTTTACTCACAATTGTGACCCAATAGAAGAATTCTCGAGATATACCAGATTTTCAAAGGGCCACGTCTTGATAATGGTGACCCTAAATTTTGCGAAATACGTCGGCGGTACCAGGGCGTGTAGAGTGAAGGTAACAGCAAAGATACAGCTGGCCTGGTGGTTCATTACAAATACAGTTACAAAAGCACAGACAGGGAATGTCAGTTCTCTCTGCTTTTTGCTCCATTTCGCCACGTATTTCGCAAAATTTCGGGACACCATCATCAAGACCTGGCCCTTTGGAAGATCGTTTGGTCTCTAGAATTCTTCTATTATGTCAGAATTGAGAGTAAAAAAATAAATTAGCAAACGGTTCTAACAGTTCAACTGCTGCCGTCTGCTACCCACTGATTTCTATCATTCGCAAAATTCATATTTATCATGAAAATAATGATCTCCTCCATAAAAGGTTCGATTTTTCAATATTTTATTGATCCGAGGATCTCGCAAAACCCCGGATATTCGACAAATTTTCTTTCTTTCATTCGCAAATCCTTCGAAAAAAAAATATATGGAATCAGTGCCTCACCTATAAAAAAATTCAAAGTCGGATTGAACCAACACCCTTAAGTACGTGAAATTAAAAATAAAAACTATTTAAGATATCGACAGTTCTTAAAATACACATCAAAATAGCCTTAGTCATTTTAAATCTGAAAGCTATTGTACGTAACTTTCATCACAGAATACTTTTTTCTTATGATTGTCAATTATTTTATACTCAAAGAAAACATTTTGTATCGAACCTTTTTTTAAAAATAGGTAAAATTTAAATAAAAATATTTTTGTTTACTTATTTATACATTCTCATCCTAATGAGAAGGTATTGGTTTTATGTAAAATTTCACTTTGTCGGTTTTCATGAAATCTCCACTTTTTGAGACCCACTGAGTTTATTATCGTAATAATTTTTTAATTTGGTCGAAAAGTTGAAAAATCCAAATTTGTTCGTACCAAAAATAATGAAAAATTGAAAAATTCCATTTTTAGGTCAAACTATGCGAGATACGAAAAAAATGAATAAGCTAAAATTGCGCGCCCTGGGAAGACCTATAAATTTGTAATAAATAACTTTTTGATAGTTCGCGTAGTTTTTGTTTTTAGTCGTAAAAAACAACATTTAAAATAAAAAAAATAAAATGTTGGACTAATGACACAAGCTACGAAAAAAATGAGACAAAACTTGTTTATCCAAAAAAGAGCTATAATTTTTGATATGACACGTAGTTTTTGCTTTATTCGTAAAAAATAACATTCAAAATTAAAATATCACATTTTTTTGAAACAACGACATAAGTACGGACTAAAATTAACAAACAAAAGTTGTTCGCCTAAAAAGATCTATAAATTTATTATTAATCATTTTTCGATAGGACGAGTACATATTCTTTCAATCGTAACAAATAAGATTAAAAATAAAAAAATGAAATTTTTGGAAAAAGGATAGAAAAGACGAAAGAGGACAAAGGATCCTATATATGAACCTATATAGGTTCCTGTATTAGACCATATGCAGATGCACACTAGTTTTTCTTTATTCGTAAAAAACAAATTTAAACAAAATTATAAAAACAAGTGAAGAAGAATTAGTATGATTCAATTTTTATGCATATTATGAATTGTAATGATATAAATTGATTGAAATGATACATGTTTCAGCGCAGCTTAGAATACAATTTAAAGCAAAACACGAAACAAATATTAAAATAATCATGATAAATACAATTTATGCTTTATTTTGCAATGTCTGAATAAGCAATCCCAAGCAGATTTACACAAAAAGTGTATTATATTTGATATAAAAGTGTTGTGTATAATGTAGAAAAGTTGTCATTTTGGACAGAATCGAGTACGAAGCACGAGATACGTGATGAGAATATGTTCCTTAAAGCCGAAAGAGCTTCAACAAAAGAGAGTTCACAATCGCAAAGTTACAGTTGTCGATCCGTTGACCTTTGATTTTAAAAGTTTTGTGCACGAATGCGGAAGAAATGCAAAGACCGAGCGCGGATTGCGAGAGTTGCGAGAGTCATCAGTCGTGCGCCGTAAGTGCGCTCAAAATCTCGAACTAAGCTCTTTTAAGAAAAAAAAATTCATTATCATTAAAGTTACACTGGTGGATGTTTTGAGTCTTAATTTTAAAATGTTTGTACAAGAATGTGGAAAAATATAGAGACCGAGCTTCTAAGGCATTAACATAAAATCACGCTTAAACTTATTGTTTCATTGTAATTGGTAAATCCAGATAAGAATTTTTGATAGCTTTTCGTTCAAATTGGCGACGATCTATCCGCGGAACTTGATAATTACTTAATTTGCATTCACAGTATATAAATCTATGTAAAACTGTTAAGAATGTTTTTGAAACTAATATACTTTAAATATAAATCGTAATGAAATTTCAAATAATTTACACGGTATATTAAATATAATTCTCATGAATTTCACAGTAAAATAGCGCAGTTATTTTTATCGCAGCTTATTTTTTGTACTTGATATCAGATTTTTTTCTGAAAATGTAAATACTTTAAGCATGACACTATAACATGAACGTAGCTTTATTCTCATTCTTTGGTGTCTTATTTTGTTTATTATGATCAATATTTATAAATTGACATGATAAAGTAAGCAATATATTTTTCTGAAAATACGTATATTAATAAATATGAATTAAATTTTTAAATGTGGTGATAGTTTCTAAAACAACCAACTTGTTCGTTTCACTTCAAAAATACTTTTGAACAATAAGAAAAATGGATTATACGAAGTGGATATTATAAGATGAGGATAATACCCCTTCAAATGCTTCTTCAAATGCTGGATGTTTATAATCTTCAGATATTAGTTTGTAACATCCAAGAGATTATGAAACATGCTGCTTGTCCATTATGTCTATGCATCTCTGCGTTCTTGACGTTGCTCCCCAAGTTGTGTATGTCACACATTTTGTGTATTGTTTTCAATAAATAATGCAAACTGTTAACTACGTAAATTTAAGTATTTGTTATATATATATATATATATATATATATACAAACTGTATTGCGGCATTGTAAATAAATATAGATTTTAAAATTTTATAATAAATTCAGTGTTAATTTTTCGGCCATTTTAATAATTGAATCGAAATAGTGGGCATAACAATCAAAAGATATCGATAGAATGATTTAAGGACAACGAATGCTAGACCTTTTGTTGTTTTATAAACGTTCAATGTCCCAAATGCATCTGCAGAATATTAAAACATTCTTATCAAATTTATATGTTTGATATTAGATGTTTTAATAACACTATAATAAGGTTTTTAGATTTTTTGCACTGTTAGAAATTTAATATTTAGGATTGGTAGATTTTATAACTTAGATCAAAGTTTGTAATATCCTGGATATTAGATTTTAGGATCTGGAATATAGACCTTAATATCTTGTACTATATATTCTAATATCTTGGATTTTAGGCTCTAATATGTTTAGATTGAAAATTTTAAAAACTTCTGTTTCAATTTATAATCCAAGATTTTATCCCGTATTATCTATTCTTAATAGCTGTATATTTCAGTTCGTATAATCTGGATCCCTGTCCCATAGTTAATAGTCAAAGATTATACTGGTGACATATTTTTAATTACTGGGTATAATCCATTTTTCCCAGTGAATACAGGTTTTTGCATTATAGTAGCATGAAAAGTGTGCTATATTGATCAGTTTAAAGTACATTGGAGAAAGGGTGAATTGTTCGAATAAATTTTGTATGAAGGATTCTTAAGAAACAATATAAAGGGGTTCCGGGTGTGTTAATAAAACGCTCTTGAGAGTGTGCAATACAATGCCTGAAGAAAAAGGAATTTTAAAAACTTGTTGAGCATTCTTATCTGATCACCAACAACTTATCAAGTACTCTAATCTCTACAAGCTTCAAGTTTGATTAAATATTTTTTAGAAAAACATATCCAGTTTCACAGTTAAAGGTCCAAATTTCTCCCCTTAATGAGATAAATGTGGTCTCTATTTATTACATGATAAAAAATATCTCGAAAGTGAACATCAGTCTGCAAAAAGTTTTTTCGTAGGCCTATAGAAGCACTTTAATAGAGTTAACTTCTTTTGTCTTCCACTTTTTTTACTTGGCGTACCAAATAAAATCCCTATAATCGCTTTTTTTCTGACTAGAAATTCGTAAATTAATCCGGATTGAAAAGAGGCAGGAAAAGTTGTGGCTAAAAAAAATTAAAATGTTACCTTCATAGTTTTTTAATCAAATAATAGTTCGATTGCATGATTAGGTTTTAATATTAGCTGCCTTCCCTTTTTTTATAAAAAAAATGCGGTTAAGGGAACTCAGCGGCAAATTTCTTTTTTTAACCAGAGGTAAATTTTATTTATACGAAGTTTAAAATCAACCCACGTGGAATGCAAACTCCCCTTTGGATTGTGTTCAATGAACTCAATACAAAAAGGAGTTGCGCGTATTCAGATTCACAGAAGAGTGGTATATTTATAATATACCGTATTTATAAAGAGAACTTTCAAATACGTTCATACTATGTAATCTACCATGCGAATGCTCGTGGAAAACCCTCAAATGAAAATTTCAACTTTTCCAAAGTATAATTTTCACCAAATATGAATAAGAAGAAATACTGATAAAAAAAGAACAACAGAACAAATTTTTCAATTAAGAAGGCTTGATTTTTAATGTATTTATGCGTAATTCCATTAAATGTTTCTACATTTGGTTCTACATTTTGGTTCTACATTTTGTTTTAAAATTTAACTCTTATTAGAAATTCAACTATTTCGTTGAAAGTTAAAATATTTGGTGAAAAAACAATTTTTTTTAATTTATCTGAATTGGTAAAAATTTCATCTGTTTTTTTTTTAATCTCAACTTTTTGTAAAAAATTAAATTCCTTAGATGGAAATTGACTGTTTTTGTTGAAAATGAATCTTCTCGGTAGAAATTTCATCTTTTATGGTTGAGAGGTCAATTATTTTGTTGCAAATTAACTTTTTTGTTGATATGTCATATTTTCGGGTTAAAAATTCAGATTTTTTGTAGAAAATTCGTCTTTTTGACTCGAAACTTCAATAGTATGGTAGAAAATTTAACTATTTCGTTGAAAATTCAACTCTTTTGTAGAGAATTGATCTTTTTCGCTTGAAAATCCAACACTTTGATTGAATTTTTATTCTTTCTTACTAAAAAATATTTCTTGGTCATAAATTCAACTCTTCTTTGCTACAAACTTCAACTATTTTATTGTAATGGAACTGTTTGGTTGAAAAATAATGCTTCTGGTAAAAAATTAAACTATTTCGTTGAAATTTAACTTTTTGTTGAACATTAATCTTCTCAGGTTTAAAATCAATTAAATTAATATCACTGTTTTGTTTTAAAACTAAACTATTTTGTTGAAAATTCATTTCTTTCATTAGAAATTTCATCCTTTTGGTTGAAAACTCAAGTGTTTGGTTGAAATGTAATCTTTTTTGTTTGATTCTTTGATTATTTAGAGAAAAATAACTTTTTTGTTCATGATTCATATTTGTGAATTAAAAATGCAGTTGTTTGGTTGGAAACTCATCTTTTTGGCTTGAAACTTCAACAGTTGGGTAGGAAACTGTACTATTTATTTTTAAATTTAACAGTTTTGTAGAGAATTCATTTTTTTGCTTAAAAATACAACACTTTGGTTGAATTTTTATTCTTTTTTACATTTCTTACATGTAGCTTGGAATCGTAAGAATGTGGTACCCACATTAATTTGATTACAAAAAATTGTACACCCTATGATTACCTTATTTTCGTAAAAATCACCCTATTTTCCCTGTTTTAAGAGCATTTTGGGCCTATCATGTCTGAGCTTGATTTTTGTGTTCCAACCCAAGCAAAAATATTTTATTTTACTTAATGTTGATTTTCTCTTGAGAGTCTTCAATATGTCTTCAAGCGAGTCTTCAAGAATATGGTATTTGGTTCCGTCTCATCAGCTATATATAAAGATATACAGAATTCTCTTGTGCATCTGCGCCAAGACAAGAACAGGTAGACTTGTTTCGAGATACAGCAGGATTGTTTATGGCTTGGTTTCATTACGACTGGCCGTACCTACCAGTTCCAGATCGGTGGAACAAACAGTTGACTTCTGCTAAGGATTACAATTTTACAACCGATTAAATTTCTAATTTTGTAATGACTGATTTTTAAATTGAAAACTCGGAATATGTTGATCTCAAAAACTGTTAGCAAACGAAATTTTCTATAAAAATATGAAAACTGTCATTTTCTACAAATATCTAATAAACTGGTGGAAATCGGAAATACTGGACAACATTTTTAGACTCTCTATACAAAAAACATAATTATACCAGACAAAGAAAGTTACAAATTTATACAAAATAAATACCATGAAAATGAATAATAAAAACATTCCGTAAAATTTGAAGCATATCAGTGATGACTCTCGGTGCCCTTTGGCTTATTTTCGAGTTTGAAATCTCTCAGATTCTTTTAAAATCAAATAATCTTGTCTTAAAACATACATTTTTATCCTCGAAATTATTCGTCTAAAGACATCAACAAGAGTCTGGTTCCATCTCACGAGCTAGACATACAGAATAACCGGAAATTGTCTTGGATTAGTCTTTACCCAAGACAAAGTCAGGAGAAAATATTTTTACCCGGAACCAATTGTTAAATATTTTTCCTGACTTCTTTGATCTTTCTCTTTTAAAATATATCTTAACCAAGTTAAAATTATGTCTACTTGAACTCATAGGAACTTATTATGTGTTCATTGTGAGTTAGTTTCGAAAGTTTTTTTTGCAAAAGAGCTCGTGCATCAAATCCAAGATCCAATTAAATCGGAAATTGCGCCTATTGGGAATTTGCATTCGTTAGGCAAAACAGGAAGTTTGATGTGAAATAGCAATCACTGATTATAACCGACAAATTAGCGGTTCCAAACTTTGTGATGGAATGCATCCATATTTGATATACCAAGCAGATGTAAAGTTAGTTAACATGGGCTGCGAGTATAATAGGATTGCTTGAACTGTGACTAAAATCGATAACCTTAGGCGCAGCAGCAGTAGCTTTACGAGACCGTGCTGTATTAAATATTGGTTCGAAATCATTTGTGATTGATGACGCTTCGTTTCTAATTTATTGTATTGCAACTTTATACAGCTGCAGTTGGCAAGGATCAATATATAATTATCTCAGCTTCCTGAGCTGCCATTCATTTTAAGCGATTGAATATTGCCCAAATTTTTTCAATTATTGAATGCTTATGGCCACACCAACTGTCAGGGTCATTAGTGACTGTACCATACAGTTTATCACAAACTGTGAGGTATTTATGGGTTAGTACATTAAGGAATAGAATAAAAGCTTTCTCAAAAAAACATCCTGCCTCGCTTTCTGCTATGGGAATAGAACTCGCGCCAGCTAGTTCTGGCTACTAACACTACTATCTAATTTTTCATGTAGTCCGTTCAGTTTGGGCGTGAATATCTCAGAGAAAAAAAAATGGTACAAAAAAACTGTATATTCTATGCCATTCTGTCTTTATTTTTTCGTCGATTGCATGCTTAATGGTTATTGTGTAAAAATGTGGTGAGGAGCTGTCATCATTTATTTGCCGAAAAGCACCGAAATAATGCACGTCGAGAACATAGGTCAACTTCTATCTTTTTCAAAAATTAAATATTTTCATAAGCGTGGCTATAAAGTAGTTTCCAAGAAAAAAAATTATCTTCAATACTATTGCACCTACCGCAACGAGCCAAAGCTGTTAATGTTTGCAAAAGGATAAGAATTAACACTATATAAGAACGTTCGATTAATAATGACAAAGTGAGGATACTTGTTTCATTGAAGTGTAGCGGTACATTCAAAGAAGCGGGCGGGCTTTGAAGCACAGTAGCACGCAGCTTCTGGTTCCTCAGTTCAGGGCTGTGTAGTGCGCACATAATACATCTGCACCCTGCCCTATCAGCGCTGATATGTATCACTTTGCATTCCTCTTAATAATTATATTTTTGTGGAGGGGATTGTTTTTCTTTTATACTTAGTAAATGATTAATTACACAGGCCCACAAAAAAAACAAAAGTGTCTGTGCAATTGACCAGACCTATATATTCTTATGTATTTTTCGACACTGAATCCGAATTTGCAATAAAAAAGTAGGGTCCAGCTACTTTTTTATGGGGTTTTGCTCGAAAAACCTCATTTTTTACGGTTTTTTCATGGTTTTTTTAAATGAAAAAAATAAAGAAAAATTTTATTTTTTTGACTTCAGAATCGAATTCTACGGGAAAAGATACATCGAAAACCATGTTTTGATTTTTTTTACAAAAATTTCAACCCACCATACGGCGATGAAAAGGCAGAAAATCGCGAAAAGTGAAAATTTGCTTCAAATTTGATTAAAATTACATTAAAATCAAGTTTTACGATTTTAAACCGATTTATAAACATTGCAAATACTTTACTGGGGTTTTTTGAGGTCGCTGATCACGAATTTTAAGTCATTTTTTTCAAAAAACAACTCCTAGTCGGCATAAGTGGACAATAAACGTGATAAATTGATTTTTTTTTCAAAAAATCGATGTTTTGGATACTGTTCTGGAGGTTTTCCACTACATGAATCACAAAACTAGAAC
>NC_046663.1:93360780-93379905 GCF_010883055.1 Belonocnema kinseyi | reverse complement strand
AATGTCATTTTAATCAAATTTGAAGCAAATTTTCACTTTTCGCGATTTTATGCCTTTTCATCGCCGTATGGTGGGTTGAAATTTTTGTAAAAAAAATCAAAACATGGTTTTCGATGTATTTTTTCCCGTAGAATTCGATTCTGAACTCAAAAAAATAAAATTTTTCTTTTTTATTTTTTTTATTTAAAAAAAACCATGAAAAAACCGTAAAAAAATGAGGTTTTTCGAGCAAAACCCCATAAAAAAGTAGCTGGACCCTACATTTTTATTGCAAATTCGGATTCAGCGTCAAAATACATAAGAATATATAGGTCTGGTCAATTGCACAGACACTTTTGTTTTTTTTGTGGGCCTGTGTAATTAGTCCATAATTAATAACAAACATGATATTGCTAGTCATTATTTTAAACTGAAATTAGACACTAAGTCACTACTTATTGAAAATGAAATGAATAATAATTGATAATTAATTCCAATTGATACAATAATATTAATTATATGAATAACTTAATAGAATCCAAATACTAACACCGTTTTAAAACCAATATCTAGATTTTAAACTGAAATATTAATCATTAACAATAGAATATGACAGAAACATCTGTAGAAATGCAATAAGATTACGATAAGAATGTGGCTATTTGGGACTCTGACGAGCTTTCAGCTTTGACAAAGGAGCAGGTCGAGTTCGAAAAGAGTACCTGTTACATTGCTGCTGCACTGCTAGTCTAAACCATGCCGAGTATTAAATATTTAGAAAATTTTGCAAAAAATACATAGCCCTACAAATTATTATTGATTTTTATTACAAAAAATATTTATTTTCACGTATCCTAAAATATTTTTCAATCTAATTTCAAAAATTCAAAAATGCCTTTTTTAAAATTATTTCTTATTATTTTATTGCGTATTGATATGTGTAATTCTAGTTTCATATTTTCCGGATGGTTGATAACATGTGCACTTAGATTGCGCCCAGAGTAGATACGACCTTGCTTTCAAAGCCCCGCAGAGTGGCAAACGAAAGAGGCGGCACTATCGCTTACACAAAGGAGCTATTGTATTTTATTTCAAATATGCCAGCATTTAAAATACTTATTATTTCTATTAAACATAGTTTTATGCAATCTATTTATATGGTGTTAATACTTATCATATTGCAAACTTTAACAGGTTTGGCTCGTTGCGGTAGGTGCAATAGTATTGAAGATAATTTTTTTTCTTGTCAACTACTTTATAGCCACGTTAATGAAAATATTAAATTTCTGAAAAAGATATAAGTTGTCAAGGCTTTGAAGAATAAATTTAAAAAAAATCGAAATTTTCTACTCAAATTTGACAATATAGGAGCGTGTCAAAATTGACTTTGAGATATTCACGTCCAAACTGACCGGACTACATGAAAAAATTAGAGAGTAGACACCAAGGGTGTAGTGTTGGAATATAAGACCATCACAATACCATCTGAGTGAAGATGACACCCGGATTTACTTTTTATTTAAAATGCAATACAGTTTTGTTTTATGACCTTCATTAGGTCTTGTCCGTATATCACGTAATGCTTTTTTGATCGATTTTTGGACCTTACTCCCCCCTTGTATTGTTAGGGGCCATCCATAAACTCAGTTACTAATTTCGGACTTCCTTTTGACCCTCGCTTTCTTGACACTCCCCCCCCCCCCGAAAATACCTCAGCCGTTGGCTAAACACGGACTTAACGTTTATTTTGCGATTTAACGCATTTTTTGCTTTTCTGTAAGTTCAGTAGCCAATATGTTTATGTAATTTGAACAAAATACAGTTGAATTCTTAACTAGTTAGATGAGATTGCCACGAAAAACCTTTATTTATATTATCAAATTTTCAAATAAAAAAATTAATTTTATCAAATTAATTAATTTTAACAAAACTATTGAATCCTCAACCAAAAAAAAAATAATTTTCAATCAACAAGAATTATTTACTACCCAAAAAGACGAATTATCAGCAAAATACGTTTTCCAACAAGATCTTTTAATTTTAAATGATCAACAAAAAATTGAATTATCAACAAAAAAGTAACATTTTTAACCCAAAAATATGAATTTTCAACAAAACAACAAAATAATTTTCTATCAAAGAGTTAAATGTTCAAATAAATAGTTTTATTTTTAACCAAATAGTTGAATTTCCTACACGAAAAGGGAAGTTCCGAACAAAATATTTGCATTTTCAAGAAAGTACTTAAATTTTTTACCAAATGAAATCCAAACTAAAATGAAAATTGTACGCAATATTCCCCACTTCGTATAACTATTGAGGTCTTGTGACATTTGTCAAGATCGTATCTCACAAATATTTTTTGGGCTTGGCAGATGACACACGAAATGAGATATCTCGTTGAAAATTTGGAAAATGAAACAAAAGATGTTAAACAAAATTTCCAAAAATATTTTTAATAAGTATGAGCATTTAGCATCAGATGAACCTCCTTTCATGACTTTTATTTAATTTTACATAACTTTAACTCGATACCTCATTTCGTGTAGTTACATTATTTATATACATATTTAAAGAGTTTAACCGACAAATATGATAATGGAACACGTTTTATTTCGGGAAATTTATCAAATTTGTGATTTGAGTGAGAGTGCAAACGACCGAAAATTGTTTAAAAAACCGAATTCGAACAAAGTGTTTGATAGTTAAGTATTTCCTTACATTTATAATAAGTAATGGAATTTAAAAAAGTCGAACATTTCAAAGTTTTTTTTCTGAAGTCAATATGAGCTTCCCCTTTAACAAATGAGCTGTTATCTACTTTTGTTACCTTTAAAGTTAACCTTTATACCGATTTTATCTTCTATATTTTCGAATTAAAAATAGAATATTCATGTGCTTTATTAAATCGTTCGTGCAGTGTAATGATAAAAATAACGCATTAGGAAGTTAGATGAATGTAGTGAGCATTTCTGGCCAACTGGGATCTTGCGACTCACCTTTTACTATTACCAATTCATTTTAGAGTTTTATGTTCAAGCTCTGCATGGATCGTATTATTTATATTCCTAGAATTAACTTTCAGTGAAGAGAAAATTGCTTGGGTTCGTGATCTGATATCAAGACAAATTAATTATAAGTTCAAATAGTTCAGTTAGTCAATTTCAACGAAAGTTTTGAGATATTTAGCTGAAAAGTCGAATGTTTTAGAATACAGTTGAAAGCTGAAAGTATTCTACGTTAATGAGCTTAAAGACGTTTATGTAAAAAAATGTTGTGCTTAGCAGACTGAAAAATGTAAAAAAAGTAAGGATTTTTGGGTACAACAGTCAAGTTTAGATCATTATTTCTTATACAAGGGGCGATGCAAATAGTTTGAAAAAATTCATGAGAATGAGGGAAACTGTTTTGAACCAGTTGCAGTTGAGAAATTTACAAAATAATAAAAATTGTTTCCTAAAAGTACAAAAATGAGCAATTATATTATCTTCAGTTCTAATACAGATATTAAAGCGATTCAAACTGCAAACTATAATTGATAGGCTCTGTATTTATCTTCAATCACGCGGAAGGATGTGTTAGTCTTCTTTTTTTGTGAAAATCGTGATATTTTTAGACATTTTTTTTGTTGGAAAACAAGTGACAGAAAGCAGGGGGGGGGGCCTTTTTTGTTTCACTGCCGATCGCTGGTGCCATTCTTCGGCCCCTAGTTCTGAATGCTTGGATGGCTTGCGATTTTCACAAAAAAGAAGACTAACACATCCTTATGGGCGATTGAAAATAAATATAGAGCCTATGCATTACAGTTTGCAGTTTAAATGGATATAATATCTGTATTAGAACTGAAGATAATATAGTTGCACATTTTTGTACTTTTAAGCAATAATTTTTATTATTTTTTAAATTTCTCAACTGCAACTGGTTCACAACAGTTTTCCTCATACTCATGAATTTTTTCAAATTTTTTCTATTGCCCCTTGTATGAGAAATAATGCACTAAACTTGACTGTTATTAAATATACCCAAAAATCCTTACATTTTTTTGCGTTTTTCAGTCTGCCAAGCGCAAAAAATTTTTTACATAAACGTCTTCAAGCTCATTAACGTAGAACACTTTCAGCTTTTAAATGATTGTTTTTTTTTTGTTGCGCTAGCATTTTTTTTGACTGAGTTGTTAAGCTTCAAAGGCAGATGCCTATAGTTTTCTCGCCGATAGTAGACTCCTCGAGTGGATCTCTAACCTAGTGTTCGTGAATATTCGACAGCGTCCGACCGCATGAGTCGACCATATTGGTCTTCGTTCTACGGGCTTCTAGAACATTCGAGTCGTGACCACGTTTTCAGCAGTGACGCTGACACGAAGTGTGTTGGTACTTCCAACTAATTGTGTTTCCAGTTTAAGTGAATTGTGTTTCTCAGGCAGGGAAAATGTCTGAGCGAGGTGATTTCGAAGGATTTCTTCCTCAAAACGGAGGTGATGCGGCCAATTTATTTGAAAATAATGAAGGTGATGGTGACCTGGACAACGAGTCACAGAACAGTGATGGAAATAACTCCCATTACGAAAACCGAGATGAGCGGCGTCATGAAAATCAGAATGGAGCAAGGGGCGAAGGAAACGCTACACAAATTCAAGCTCACGTCCCTGGACGTGGTCCCATTTTGGTGGATGTGCAAGGCCTTAATGAAGCGACGACTAGGGCGGTTATCACAGCGATTTAGGCAGCCGGAGTACAAAACCAAACACGTAACGAGCCTAATCAACAAAACCAGCAACGCACTGGGAATGCTATCCCTCAAGGAGTTAAATACAACGACATGGCGAGCTTAATTCCTCCTTTTGGGCTCGAGGATGACGACGATATTGAACGATGGATCAGGAGAGTTGACGAGATCCGCAAAGCGTATTCAGTTCCAGAAGATATTCTTAAATTATATGCAGCTCGTCAGTTTAAAAATAGAGTTTTGGACCCTCTCACACGCACTAAGAAGATGCAGGCACGAATGTGGAAAATTGGAGAAAATTTTTCAGTTTACTTCCAAGAAAAACTTAAATTAATCAACAGATTGGGAGTTTCTGACGAATTGGCCATCTAGTATATGATCGAAGGAATTCCAGATTACCTATTATAATCACATGCCAGCGCTGGCAATTACCGGACGGTAATTGAATTGCTGGAAGAAATGCAAAGAATTACGAAAGATGAACCGCGAAGAGATCCAAAGAAAAACAGTAGATCAACATTAAAGCTACCTGAAAGTAAGGGAGATACCAAATCTAAAGGAGCGACTTTAACACGCTACTTTAAGTGCTACCAATTTGGTCACATTTCTACTGAATGTACCAACCCACCAAAGGAACGAGGCACATGCTTCAAATATGAGCAGAAAGGGCACATAGCCAGAAATTGTCCCAACGACAAACAGTTCATTCCGGAGAGCAGATACGGCGACGAAGACGCGCAGCGGAGACATCTTCGAGCACGGTGAACGTCATCGAGAGACTTACTATTGCTGAGATACCACCGACTAGAATCCCGTTAGATCAGCCAACTACAGAGGATACCGTACTCCTGAGCAGGGAATTCGATGATGTATTTGATGACTCTTTGTTTTGGAGTACAGTAGGCGAAAAAATTCCAAACGAACAGTTAGGGAAGTTGAAATCAATGTTGTTAGAGTATACTAAAAACTGGCTGAACCGATACCGTATGAAATCGAAATAAATGTTCTATTAAATGAACCTTTCTATTTTAATCCGCGAAGGTTGTCTTGGTTTGAGAGACAAGAATAACAGAAAATAATCGAAGATTTATTAGCTCGCGGTGTAATCAGACATATCCGATCGTGTTATAGCAGCCCAATAGTCTTAACAACGAAAAAGAATGGGGATTTCCGACTATGCATAGATTACCGTGCTTTAAACAAAATTACCGTTAAGGATCATTTTCTGTTACCCCGAATGGATGATTTGATTGATTGCTTGGCAAAGAAAAAGTGGTTTACGAGTTTAGATTTGAGAGACGGATTTCACCACGTTCGGGTCGCTGAAAATTCTATAAAATTTACCGCTTTCAGCATTCCAGATGGCCAGTACGAGTATCTGCGCATGGTTTTCGGTCTTGTTAACGCGCCTTCCAATTTTCAAAGGTACTCGTATTTGATTTTTGAAAATTTAATTAAAAAGGGAAAATACTTTTGTATCTAGCCAATGTTCTTATTGCGACTGAAACCTTAGATGAGATTTTGGCTGTTTTTAACGAAGTCTTACAATTAATGACTAAAAATGGGCTAGAGCTCAAGTGGGAAAAATGTAATTCTGGATCAACTGAGATTGAGTACCTAGGATACACGATTAGTGGGGAGGGAATTTGACCGAGCCGGGAGCACTTGCGTGCGCTTTTAGATTATCCTATGCCGCATACCACTAAACAATTACAAAAGTTTTTGGGCCTTGTAGGTTATTTTAGACAAACGAACTAAGATCATTTGAAACTTTAGTAGAATGAATGGTCAAAGATCCGTGTTTGGCTATTTACTTGCCACAAGCTTATATGAAATTACACACGGATGCAAGCGCTTAGGGTTTCGGAGCGATTTTGTTGCAACGGCAGAGTGACAATCAAATGCATCCCGTACTTTATTTTTGTAAACGCACATCTGATGAGGAAAGCTGCTATCACAGTTATTAATTAAAAACATTAGCTATTGTGTATGCGCTAGAAAGATTTAGAGTATATTTATTAGGGATTCCGTTTGTAAATTATACAGATTGCAACGCACTCAAAATGCCCTTAGATAAAAAAGAAATAAACTCGCGAATCAAACGATGGGCACTGGTCCTGAGCCCATATAAATATAAGATTGAGCATAGGCCTTCTGAATGAATGCGGCACGTCGATGCTTTAAGCCGAGAGATTTATGTAATTGAACCAATTAGTTTTGTACAAGAATTGATTTTCAAGCAGCAAACCGGCCCTGAGATACGAGAAATACAAGAATCTTTAGAACAGTGTGAGAGGCCTAAGTACGAATCTCGCAACGGGATTGTTTATCGTAAATACCATGATTCTCTGTTGTTTTATATTCCTCTTAGCATGGTTAAGAGCGTAATTCGTATTTGCCATGATGACATGGGTCACACCGGATTAGACAAAACTGTCGATTTAATATTACGTGTGCATTGGTTTCCAGGACTACACGCGAAAGTTAAAGAACATGTCGGTAATTGCTTAAAGTGTCTCACTTTTTCAGTTAAGTCAGGTAAAAAGGAAGGGGAAATGCACATATGGAATCGAGCGAAAAGGCCGTTCGAGGATTGCTTCATCGACCACTTTGGTCAATTAAAAAAGACAGTTTTGGGATTCAGGCACATCCTCTTGGTAGTTGACGGATATTCGAAATTTGTGGTCTTGTATCTGGTAAAATTGACGACGTCAAAAGAATTGATAGGAAAACTTAATAATTATATCGAAAGAGTTTGATGATTTTGTATCCGAGTGAGAAATTCAACACATTCTTGTAGCTTCGGGAACACCGCGAGGCAACGGACAAGTAGAACAGGTCAATAGGTTTTTGCGTTCGACTTTGACAAAGATGGCCAACCCTACTAATTGTGGACTAAAAATTAACGACGTACAGTTTGTAATTAATAACACGATAAATCGTTCTATTGTTTCTTAGATAGAGCACACAGCGACACAGTAATTGAGGAATCTAGATGTAAATTACGCGAACAAGGTGACGTAAAAATTGATCAAATACGAGAGGCAAATAAAAAGGAGTTTGATAATCGACACAAGAAGCCTCATAAATACCATGTCGGAGACTTCGTAATTTTAGAAAATACCGTAACCGAACCAAATGTAAATCAGAAATTATTGCCGAAAAAGAAAGGCCCTTATGTTGTGAAAAGGGTTTTGAGATATGAACGATATGTCATTAGTCAGGATGACCGAATCGATGTAGCCCCAAGATTACGTTTTCTTTATTAAACTTTATTATTCCGACCGAGTCTGTTTTATTAAATACCGGTTCTTCAAGTTTGAATTTAGTATTTTAGCATGACCTCGTGGAAATGCATACTCTTTTTTAGAGAAAATATTCTAAACGTAAAGGTAAGTCATAATTGTACGAATAGTAATATTTTTAAATTGTAGAGTGTATTTTCTCAATCATGTTTCCATGTATCAGATCGGGTACACTAACATCAAATTTCATATAGTTGGTTTATTTAGTGTAATTGAAAGTTCTCCAACAGATAAAAGAATAAAACAGAATTACGGAAATCCATTCTACACTTGAAAACTATTACTCTACAGATCTTTAAAACCTACTTTTACGTTTAGAATATTTTTGCCAAAAAGGCGTATGCAGCCACATGTTATGGACTATGCTGACCTTCCTGACATTTCCACTTATCTTAACATGACCGTGCTGGCATGCTGCAAGCCTCACTATTTCGCGAAATCTTTAAATCCTTTTTTGATACTAATATATCGATTTTTAGTTGTCAAATTGTAATATTTCGAGGAAATGATATATTTGTCCCGCCGCACGTCAACAAAGTAACAGACATGGGCTTTTTTAACTGCGCACGTGCCGAAAAATGCGTGTCTATTTAAAATTACAAAGCAAAAACTTGTAATATTACGTTATTAATAAATTATTTAAAGAATTGAGCTGTTTCTTAGATTCAATTTAATTAATTTTTTAAAGTTGAATTTTTTTAATATGTATCTGTATTATTATTAATAGTAGTTATTGATTTCAAATAGACCCGCACTTTTTATTACGTGCGCAGTTGAAAAAGTTACTTACAGCTCGCGCATTGATACAAGGTTGGGGCAGCCAATGAACGTCGAATGGCAAACATAACCTGAATGTCGCGTTAGATGTATGGGTCTCTCTCGTCTCCAAATTATCCAATTGTTACGTTTTCCGGCCACTGAAATAGGCGAGACTTTAACTGCATTTTCAATATAAAATTATGGTACGTCAGCGAAAACAAAAAGCAATTTTAATTTAACGAAAACATTTAAGGAAGTTTCCTAGGTACATAGCAAGTCAGTGGAGAGGCTTCGATTTGTTATTTACTCCCACGGTCAGTCGTAAGTTTGGCAACTTCGTGTGTGAGCATGCATGTTATCGACATTCGCGCATAAACTAGAGCACGTGGAATGGATGCGTCATTGCCATACCTTCAGTTCACTGACGTCAGTCATACATTCACGGTATAAATAATTATTTTCTATTCTTATAGGCTCTGAATGATACTTTTCGAAGCAGACATGGATTTCGGATAACATTCCATATATGTCAGAATTATTTCAAAACTTTTTCATTTTTGAATCTTCTTATATACTGCAAAAAGTACGTCTTCTCATAAGACCACATGTTATTTTCAATATTTGATTTCTCGACTATGAATCTCTGAAACGTTCCAAAATTTTAACCAGAGCTTCATTGGATTTTAATACAAACGTCAACCAAATAGTTTAATTTTCTACCATTCTGTTGAATATCAAAGCCAAAGGACGAATATTCTACAAAACAGTTGATTTTTGAACCGAAAAAACATAAATTATGAACAAAACAGTTGAATTTTAAATCAAATCCAAGCCAAAGACTGATTTTCTACTAAATAGTTGAATTTTGAAGCGGAAAATATGAATTATCAACAAAATAGTTGAATTAAAAGAAAAAAAGACTTTTTAAGAAAATTATTTAATTTTTTACACATGAGTTAAATCATTACCCTATGTGTTTGGCCAGGGGGGTGACACGATTTTCGCTTTTGCATTAGAGGCGCGAGTTAGTTTTGTGAAGAACCGCGAGTCTTGAATCTTTTTGGCGTATTTTATTTATTTACCGATAAATATATAATCAAAATGGGTGAAAATCGATTTATAGCTCCGAACTGTAAATCAGTGTACGACTCAGCCCGATCAAGTGGAGTAAAAAAAGTTTTTTTCTACTTTCCAAAAAATGAGGTTGAAAGTTGGCAACAAGCAATGAAACGTGTCAGAAAGGATTTCATTGTTAAGTCTGGACACGTAGTGTGTGAAGATAACTTTTTTAAGGACCAAATAATTTGGAAAAAGGAAGTTTTAGCTCCTAATGGAAAGTTTATTGCGGTAAGTATTACGAATTAATTACACTGATATTCCTTTAACCTAAAATAATCGAGTGGGTAAAATTATAGTTTCAATAGTTTGTGAATTTTAAACAATATTTTAAGACCCTTACTATCTGTAAGAAAAATGTAAAAGTAACATTAATGACAGTGTTGAATTATCGCTGAGTTTCAGTATTTGTGTACAATTACATTAATTTATTAAGAAATTCAAATATTAAAGTAAATTAAAATTGTAACATAATTATTTTTTTGCAGTCATAATGGTATGATAAACGTAAATTAAAACCAGGGGTTTCGAAATCTCAATTTCTAAACTTCCCCGAGCATTGTTCGAAAGCTGCTAAAAAAACCCCCGTCGTCTAATAAAGAGCGATTTTTTTACAAAGGATTCTGAAATGTCTAATAAAAAAGTCAGCCTTCGAACAATGATCAGGGCAGTTTGGAAATTAAGATGGCAAACTCCCTAGTTTTAATTTAAGTTTCTTTTACCGTTCTGACTGCAAAAAATCATTATTTAACAATTATAATATACTTTAATACTTGAATATATTAATACATTAATGTAATTGTCCATAAATATCGAAACTCTGCAATAATTAAAAACTGTTATTGATGTTACTTTTACATTTTTTCCTAAAGATATTAAGGGTCTTAAATTACTTTTAAAACTTCCGAAACTATTAAAATTATTATTTTACATACTATCAAAATAATCTAAAAGTTCGGCAACAACAATAATATCTCAAAAATCAATCTATATACATGAAACCTTCAGAGCCATTCGGTTATTTTAGGTCAAAGGGCATTGGTGTAAACAAATCGTGATATTTACCGCCATAACCGTTCAATCATGAGCTAAGTCTTCCCTTTTTCAAATTATCTGATCCTTTAAAAAGTAATCTTCACACACTAAATCTCCAGGTTTAATAATAAAATCCCCTTTTCCAGACTTAATTGCTTATTGCCAACGTTCAACCTCATTTTTTGGAACGGAGAAAAACACTTTTTAGTTCATTTGAATGGATTGAGTCGTACCCTGCTCGACAGTTCAGATCTATACATCGATGTCTTTAGTCCATATTTAATTCATATCTCCATATTTAAATCCAATTTTTAAATAAATATATGGCTAAATGTACAGAAAATTTAATAGCTTTCATACTGATAATATTTTCACTATCTTAGCGATTAATACAATACACTAAATATTAACAATTATAATTTCTGGTGTATTTTTATTATAATGTAATAATACATTAGAATGATTCAAGTAAATAAAAATAGAAAAACTATTATTTATATTAACATTTTAGAACTTTTAGTTTATTTGCTTTAAACCTTTAATATATGTTTTTAATTCTTGAAACAGTTAATCTTGGCTTCATTCAAGCTCAAATGTTCAAAATATTACAAAAACTAAGAAAAATACTACCTCTTGCATGTTTCTTAACAGCTTTCATTCAAATGTAGGGCGTGGTGCTGTTGGCGCCAGTGTTTCATCTTCTGCCGTTCCACACAAACCCCACCGGTTTGGCAAAGAAAGGTGGAACCACGGAGTTCCGTGGGTGGAACCACGAAAGTCCAAGATATTTGGACATCTCGATGCATATTCAGGTTATGTTCATTTGTGTTTTTATTTTGTTAGGTGTTTCTCGGGTTACTAAGTTAAAAATGAGAAGGAAACTTGCATCAAATATACAAGTATTTAGAAAGTCTAAGTACTGCAATGAAATTATTATAAACATTTGTGGAGTACGTGAATAAGGAATAAAGTTAATTTCAGTGGATCATAGATATTTAGCCAGAAGACCTTTAGCCAAACTCTCTTGTGCGCATGCTCTACATGCGCACTTCTTCCCTCTACGGCTTAAGTATGCATGTGGAGCATGCGCACAAGAGTGTCTGGCTATGAGTTTTCTGGCTAAATGTCTATGATCCATTTCAGTGAACAAAATATTGTAGGTTATTATGTTTAAAATACAAGTTCAATACTTCCAAACCGTTTTGACATCGTTGGCATGGCAACCGTCAATGCGCATGTACGCGGAACAGCCCCTGAGTTTTCATTCATGGAAAACATTAACGAATTCTTGGACCTTCGTAGTTCCACTCCCCACTTCAGGGAAACTACTCCTTACTATTCCTTCGTGTGTTCAAGCTAAAACTACGAGGTTTCTACAAAACTGTTGAATTTTATATGGAAAATATAAATTATCAACAAAACAGTTGAATTTTTAACCCAAAAAGATGACTTTTTAAGAAAATTGTTTAATTTTCTACACAAGAGTAAAATTGTCATAAAAAGTTCAATTTTAACCAAATAGTTAAATTGCTAAACAATTATTTGAATCTTTGCCAAATTATTAAATTTTTGAACTAAAATGACGAGTTTTCTACAAAACAGTTGAATTTTCTATATTTAAACCTGGAAATGTGATGTGTCAACCAAATATTTTAACTTTATACGATACTAGTGGAATTTTCAACCAATTATTACGCATTTTCAACAGATCAGTGGAATTTGCAAACCGCAAAAAGACGATTTTTTTACAAAAGAGTTGAATTTTTAACAAAAAGGTTCATTTACAACCAAAAAGTTGAGTTTCAAACTCAAGACGATAAATTCCCAAACAAAAAATTAAATATTAAAATTTTTAGTTACAAAAATAGATTTTCAACAACAAAAAAGAATTTTCAACATTTGGAAAAATTGGTATCCACGCTTATATTTTCCATGTGGCGTTCTGCAGTAACCCCTCCTCCTATAAAAAATTATCAGAAAGCCCCTATAAGTGTGAGTTAATTTTTTAACGATCCTTTAAGTTTTAGTTAATTTTATGCATAAATTTTGACGTAAAAAAATAAATTAAATTAAATTAAAATTATGTCATCATTGTCTTCTAGTAAAATCTCAAATTGTCGAAAGACAGCGTTATGGAGATTAGTTAGCAATCTGAATTGGTTTTCGAAAGTTTAATGCACGATTGGGGATTAGTTCAATTCTAAGATTTTTATTTGATATATTTTATCACAGGCGATACTATGCAAGAGTGGTTTTATTTGTAGTCAATACTCAATATGTGATGTGATACTATATGTGATGTGATACATTATAAAACGTATCTCGAGATTGTTTCTTAAAAACATTGAAAGCAACTAAACAATGGACTTTATCCCAAGTTTTTAAACAGAAATGCTTAAATGAATGTAAGGTTTCCCACAGCGTAAATTACCGCTCTCAATGATTTACTATAAATGTAATGTTTTCCGGTTATTTAATTCCGAAATGAAAATTCAATTACTTTGGAACATTAAGCAAACATTGTATTTTGCACGTTTCAACTCTCTGTACAACCTATTTAAATCCGTTTATTTTATTATTAAAAAATTTTCGATTTTTAACTCCTCAAATTAAAAAAAAGTGGTATTATTATATGAAAACCCCAGTTTAGTGACACTATTACCTTACAATGGTTTAAGATTTGGTTTTTCACTTTTAGAGTCGCTTTAATCACGAGTTTTTTGTTAGTATAATTGAAGTTGTTGTTTTTTAATACTAAAAGAATGAGTGAAACAATGTCTGCATTGCTTATTAATCATTATTCATGTTTTGTGTGCTTCATACGAGTGGAAACGTTATTTATATGCCATTTATTATTGAAGCATGCTGATTTTTACTAACATTCATTTGCATTTTAATTTGAACTAAACTTTTTAATAAATAAAGAAATTAATCAAGGGTGTCATTCGCTGGTCGCATGTCAATTACTGGGGTTTTAACCTTACGAGGTGTGTTCAAAAAGTAAGGTGACTTTTCAATTTTCGCGGGCTACAAACATTCAAGTTTTAAATATTTTGTTTTGTTGTGTTGGTACACTCGTCAAGATCATATGTTCACAGTTTTGACTATATAGCTCGTGTTGTTTTTATGGCAGAGGCGTAAAAAGTTAGAAGGGTCTGGTGTGCTCGACTAAAGCTTTTTTTTAAACTCTTGAATAAAAACATGTAAAATTGAAAGAAATATAAATTTACATATTACAAATCAAGTACTTTATTGTTTTATTTATAAAGTCCGACTGTAAAAATATTTTCTTATATTAACGTAATTTGGGGTTATATTTTCATGGTTACTTGTATTCCTAAAAATTGATGAGTTTATAATGTATTTCAAGGTGAAATTTATATTTCTCTTGCAAGACAAACACATTAGATTCCATTTAAGAAAAATTGTATTATTGGGATATTTATCTCTAATTTTTTAATTAACGGATGTAACACGGAAAGCGTTGCCAAGCGCATAAGCGTCGCTTCAGATTGTGTCAGGTGGCGTTGAATCGTGGGTAACGGGCGAACGAATCTTCCGTTGTTCCAAAACTTGAGGTGATTCAGTCATCAACTGGATGACTGTTTCTTAGGAAAATTCAATTCCCAAATCAAACATACTACATTAACCGTACCAATATCCATGTACCTTCTATCTGTATGGTTCTAAATAGAATTACGGTTAGTTGAAAGGGAAACATTTTTAGATTAACTCAGATAGAAACTCTCAACCATAATTGTATGGCTGGTAGTCTCCTAGCATTTCTTTCACTGTTGAATATCTTAATAATCAAGTGTTTATATGTAAAACTTATATCCCTCTTGAAGTCCAAACACATTATTCCTTGATTTTCACTCTTAAAAAACTTTTATTAGTGGGATATGTATCCCTATTTGTTAATTAATGAATGTAGCATGTAACGCGTGGCCAAGCGCACAAGCGTCGCTGCAGATTGTGTCAGGTGGCGTATTCTGGTAGAAAAGTAAGGAAGCTTTCGTTCAGCCAAAAGTTGAGGTGATCCAGCCATACTATGGATGCCTGTTTCTTGGGAAAAATGAATGGACAAATCAAGCATACTACTTTAATCCATGCACTCAGAAGAACGTTTGTTTGAATCAAACAAAATTTTTTCTTTGATATAGGGCCAAACAAATATTTGTTTGATTCAAACACACCGTTGTTTACTTCAAACAAATTTCGTTTGAATAAAACAAATTCTAGCTTCGATATAGGTTCAAACAAATGTTTGCTAGATTCAAATAAACATTTTTTTGAGCGTACGTCTGGTTGAGAAGGAAATATTTCTGGATTAACTTAGATAAAAGTTCTGAAGAATAATCATATGCATGGTTAATAATCCTCAAACATTTCTTTCAGTGTAATTTCTTCATCCAGACAGTAGTATTCTCTTTTAC
Source organism: Belonocnema kinseyi (assembly GCF_010883055.1). Classification (NCBI taxonomy): domain Eukaryota; kingdom Metazoa; phylum Arthropoda; class Insecta; order Hymenoptera; family Cynipidae; genus Belonocnema; species Belonocnema kinseyi. The sequence continues at coordinate 93,364,550 of NC_046663.1, read as the reverse complement.
CGCTAACAAGCAAACATATAGATATAATAGAATGCACTTGGAGTGCTTAAGAAATTCTGTGAACTTAGGAAAGCAGATGGGCTTGATGGGTTTGCCGATATACTCAAAGGTGCGCGAATACGGAAACCTGGTGGAAATTGGAAATGAATGGATGTAGTGGAAACTTACACTGTAAGATGTGCTGCGAATAAGTTAAGAGTAGCGTAGGATGCTTGGAGCTTTTACACAAGAACGCTGACTGCAGTTATCGCCAATCGATTTTCGATATCCCTAAATTGCAATTTATCAGATATTACAAACGGCAATTTAAAGTAAGAAACTTTTATGAATTGGAGTAAAGACTGGAGTTCAGTTATAAAAACATGAGACATATGAGAAGCCACCCTACAGAAGATATAGAACAAAGTTCAAAAGCGTTCAACTGCATCAGTTTGTAACAAGATGAAAGATTTTCGTATTCAGGTAGAGCTTATATATTCAATTATTTGACAAAATATCGGGAAGTTAGTCAATTAGCTGTTAATTATCTTGTTTTAGGTCAGATTTTGACACCTCTATCCATCAATAGATAATCTTTTCTAGTATTACTTCTGGACATGATCGAATATTCATTTCTTAATAATATCAATTTATCATCAACAAGATTGTGGGGAGGGGGCGGGGGGTTTAAGACACCAAATTTAACATTTGAAAATGAGTATATTCAGGTACATAAATTAATATGGCTTTTACTTTCTTTAACAAATTTAAGCCCGCTAGGTATCAGAACTTATGTTTAGATTCCCTTATTCCCCACATCTCACGTAATTTTCAAGAGTAAAATTTGTTTGAATTTATTTAGGTGTCATCCAAAAATAACGTAAGAAGGTTTGAGGTGAGAAAGTTTTGGTTAAATCTTACTGTTTCTAATGAATTAAAAAAGTAGTTTGAGTTTCAAAAAAGTTGTTGCGAATTTTCAAAAAAAATGGACGAACACACAAATATATAATAGGGTAAAATTCTTATACTGGGCCGATTTTGAGGCTGACCTTGGAGGAGAATTACCCGGATAGAGGGTCGTTTCGTAGAAAACGCCTTTGTTTGTTCACGCCTGAGCGAACGCCGCTCACCCCGCGCAGCACCTTTTACTCCTACTTGTGGCGCGGCGTCAATTCTCGGAAGAACTCCATCGGGGGGCCCGATATCTAGAGTTCACTGTAGTTAATATTTTAACTATCAGAAGATTTTCATTGTTAAACAGAACCAGATAAATTGTAACAGGAAAGAAGATTAAAAAAATTGTGAATCCTCAAGGAAAAAATATTTTTGAGTCAATAAAGAAAAACATTTTAAACCAAAGTGTAGAACTTTTAAGTAAGAAAATATGAATTTTCAACTAGCAAAATTAATTTTCTACTATAAAAGACGATTTCTTAACAAAATACATCAATTTTGAACCAATTAATTGATTTTTCAAGTTAAAAAGACGAGCTTTCTACAAAGCAGTTGAATTTTCAGCCAAATAAATACATTTGCAACTAAAAAGATACATTTTTAACCAATAAGTTAATTATCTACCAAAAACGTCGAATTCTCAACAAAATACATCATTTTTAAACAAATAGTTGCATTGTCAACCAAGAAGATTATTTTTTTATAAAAAAAAAGAATTTTCAGCAAAATAAACTTCTACCGAAATAGTTTAACTTTAAAAGAAGAAGATATTTTAAATAATAAAACGAATCTTGTACGAAACAATTACATTTTTACTTCGCAGTTGAATGTTTTACCTGATAGTTAAATATATCCAAGACAAGAAAACGAGTTTCTACAAGGAAGTTCATTTGCAGCGAAATAGTCAAAACAGTTCAACCAATTAATTTTTACCATATAAAAGGTAAGCTTTAACAAAGTAGTTTAATTTTAAACAAAAGAAATGAATTCCATATTAAAATTATGAATTTGCAACAACAAAAATTATATTCTATTATATATTTTTCTAGTGACTACCTAAAACAGATCAACTTTCTGGGCTTCTTAGTAACTACAAATTCACACTGCATTTTAGATAATTATTATTAAAACCTGGAATTTAAAAACTGTACAAATTAAAATAAAAAAATAAAATATACAACCTCTAACTTGAAAAAAATGTGATACCATCGCAAAGATGCCGATTTCGACAGTGAAATTTTTGGAAAATTTTAGATTATCTACTGTTAGAAAATCTAATGTCAAATAAAACGTCCTTAAATATTTTTAAATAATAAAGAACAAATTCTTTATATTAATATATATTGTTCATTAAAGTTTAAATTTTGATTATGATGCATAAAACTCTCAGAAAAAGGTTGGTTCATTTAAAAAATACGAGTAAGGACAAAGCGAATTATTTTTCAGTTTAAAAATTAATTGTTTGCTCTCACACATTAACTAACTGCAATTATTTAATCAGGGTGCCCACATGTCAGGGAAGTCAGGGAAATGTCAGGGAAAAAAAGTTTTTCAGGGAAGTCAAGGAAATGTCAGGGAAATGAAGTAGGTGTCAGGGAAAATAGAAATTGATATGTTTTTTATAATATTTTGGAAGCACATCCTCATATCAATATAAAGATTTTTTGCAATGTACATTCATTAAAAAGAGAATCCGATTCGTAGTTTTTATTTGTAGTTATTTACTTATTTACAGTTTGGATACATATCCTTTAGTTAATTAATGAGGCCAGAAAACTCAGCAGCTTTACAATAGGCTATTAATCGCTTTTGTAAAACCAACCCTTATTTAAAAAAATTACCCCCCGTATTGGAAAAAAGTATTAGAAAAATGACTACGCTAGATTTTTTTGCTATTTTTTACATTTTTAAAGCATAACAAAGGAGAAAAATTATTCTTCACCCCTAATCGTTACAAAAACAACCTCCGTATTTGTATATGAATACAAACCTGCAGACTACTGCCAAAAATTGTATAAATTAACTGTTGGGATTTCTTTACCCTTCATTTCTGTCCTTTTTCTTTATTTTCCAATGTCAAATTAATCGATTTTGTAAAATTAACCCTTATATAAAAAAGCTACACCCTGCAATGAAAGCACGTATTGAAAGAAGTCGATATATACATAAATATAACTTACTTATAGAATAGTAACATGGTATTCTCAAGCATAATTATTTCTCACCCTTAATCGATACAAAAATAACCCCCGTAATGTATAAGCTAAAATTGCAACATCTTTTATCAAAATTATTTTCCAGTCTATGTGTGTAAATTCAAAAAATATAATTTACCTTTTTCGATGCTTCTTTTAATGCTTTCAAGCAACTTCCAACAGCACAATAATTATTAACGAGAACAATCCATTTTTATATAAAGAACAATCTAAATTTCCAGGAAGGTTGAAAACTTGTTGAGAACAGACTTTTTCTCAAATAATTTTTTCAACTAGTTATTAAAACTATTTTTGAAGATACTAGGCAGTCTGACAAGTACCTGAAAATTCTAAGAGATGACATTAGTATTCACTAATGTGAACCATTTTCGTCGAGCTTGATCCTTCAAATGACGCCTGTCAAAACTTCAGCCATTTATGCTTACGCATTTACAAGTTACAGCACTGAGAAGCGACTAACCTCCGAGCTTTTTTTAATATGGAAAAATCTGAGTTTCGAGTTTTGATCAAAAACTACTGTCTTCGCAAGGAAACGATATCCGAGACCAAGGCCAAGCTGGATAAGTATTACCCGGACTCTGCACCGTCGATTGGAACGATTCATAAGTGGTTTACCGAGTT
>NC_046663.1:93342075-93360680 GCF_010883055.1 Belonocnema kinseyi | reverse complement strand
AGAGGTAGCTAATGCTGTAGGCATATCATTGGAACGTGTGGGCAATATCGTGCATTAAGTTTTGGGCATGAAGAAGCTCTGCGCGCGATGGGTGCCGCGTTTTCTCACAGTGGACCAAAAACAAATTCGTGTGACAACTTCCCAGCAGAATTTGACATTATTTTCGCGTAAGCCGACCGAGTTTTTGCGCCGATTCATAATCATGGATGAAACCTGGATCCACTACTACACTCCTGAGTCAACGCAACAGGCAAAACAATGGGTTCCACCGGGCCAAAGTGCTTCGAAGCGTCCAAAAACGCAACAATGGGTCGGAAAGATTATGGCCTCCGTATTTTGGGATGCACGTGGCATAATATTCGTGGACTATCTTGAAAAAGGTAAAACCATAACCGGAGCATACTATTCATCATTATTGGACAGATTGAAAATCGAAATCGCCGAAAAACGACCGCATTTGAAGAAGAAACAACCGCTTTATCATCACGACAATGCGCCTGTTCATTCATGCTTAGTTGCACAAGCAAAATTGCATGAAATCAGCTTAGAATTGGTTCCTCAGCCACTGTATTCACCAGACCTGGCCCCCAGCGACTATTACTTGTTCCCTAACCTGAAGAGATGGCTCACCGGTAAGCGTTTTTACTCAAATGAGGAGCTCATAGCTGAAACTGAGGCGTATTTTGGAGACCTTCCGATCGAGTACTTTTTGGACGGTATCAAAAAGTTAGAAAATCGTTGGACTCGCTGTATCGACCTAAAAGGAGAGTATGTTGGAAAATAAAACCGACTTTGGCCAAAAAAACGTCTCCGTCTTTCATTTTTCAGGGACTTATCAGACTGCCTAGTAAGTTAAAACCATTTTAAAATTCTAAGAAGCCCTCTTGTGACTAGGGATGCTGGGGATCTACATGTATGTTGTAAAATATATTTTGGCTTTCATCTGTGTTTTATCTTTTATCTAATGAGAACCATTTTCCCAAATCACATTCGGAAAAAAATTCATCCCGTTCTGTACATAATTGTCATATAATACCAATAAAATTTAGACTAACTTCACCACAAGGGCAGTTTTTCGGGGTTGCGAAAAAACTTGATACCTTAAAGCATTGAGTTGATAAAAAAATCAAGTGAACGATCTACCTGGATAAGGTTGAACTTGTTTGGGTTTCACCAAGACAGGTGCCCAAGAATGTACATATTCTACTACCAATCAAATTCAGACCAATTTCGCGATAAGTGTTTTTTTGGGGGATGCTAGAATTTCATACCTCGGAGCATTGGGTCTGTCGAAAAACCAGATGACTGATCTACCTGGATAAGTTCGAAATTTGAAGAGTTTCGATAGTAGCAGAATCGAAAATATTCTCAAAGTTCTTCTCATCAAACTTAGTCATATTTCACGTTAGGGCTGGTCTCCAAGGGTAGTTGGAACATAATTTCTTACCATGTTAACCCCCTGGAAAAATCAAGAAACCGAATTAACTTAATAAAATCGAATTTTCACAAGTTCGAATCTTTAATATTTATTAGCAGAAACACCACGACGCTGTATTTGAAGGAGATAATAAATCGGCCACTTGATATTATGTGACAATTATGTACAGAATGCGATGCATTTTTTTGTGAATGTGATTTGGGCAAATGTTTCTCATAGGTTATTACACAGAAAAAAGCCAAAATGTATTTTACAACATAAATGTAGATCCCCAGCAACCCTAGACACACAACTGTTTTTTAGGGTTTTAAAATTATTTCAACTTATCTTTAAAAATAGTTTTAATCACTATTTGAAAAAATTATTTTAGAAAAAGTCTGCTGACAAAAAATTTGCAAGCTTTCTCAAAATTTAGATTGTTCTTTACATAAAAATTGATTTTTCTCGTTAAGAATTTGTTGTGCTGAAAGTTGTTTAAAAGAATTAAAAGATGCATCGAAAAAGGTAAATTATATTTTTTAAATATATACACATAGACTGGAAAATAATTTTGTAACAAATGTTGCACTTTTAGCCTATACATTACGGGGGTTATTTTTGTAAAGATTAGGGGTGAGAAATAGTTATGCTTAAAAGTACCATTTTACTATTTTATAAGTAAGTTCCATCTGTGTAGATATCGACTTTCTTCAATACGTGTTTTCATTGCAGGATGTTGCTTTTTTATATAAGGGTTAATTTTACAAAAGCGATTGATACATCATTGCAAAATAAAGAAAGAAGACAAAAATCCCAACAGTTAGTGTATACAATTTTTGGCATCAGTCTGCAGGCTTAACATTCGGATACAAATACGGGGGTTGTTTTTGTAACGATTAGGGGTGAAGAATAATTTTGCTCCTCAGTTATGCTTTGAAAATACTGTGTTAATGTGTTATAAGTATTTGCCATCTAGATAGTTTCTTTCTTTTTTTAATACTTTTATGTAACACAGGGTGCTGCTTTTTAAAATAAGGATTTATTTTAAAAAAAAAGTATTTCATAACACATTAAAGAGCAGATAAATAGTAAAAAAAATCCATTTTTTGAATACTTTTTTAAAATACTTTTTTCATTACAGGGGGTAATTTTCTTAGATAAAGGTTGATTTTACAAAAGTTATTCATAGCACATTGTGAAGAAAAAAATAGCAAAAAAATCTACCTAGTCATTTTTTAAAATTGAATGATTATTGTAGAGAGTAGCGCTGAGTTTCCGGTAATCTAGCGTTTTTTTAGTTCTCATTAGTTCAGTTAGTTCTCAAAACTAATAAAGCAGAACAAATTATTTTTCGTGTAAAGCGCATTTTTCTGGCTTTTTTCACTATTTTGCTTGGCACATTATTGAATTATTTAAACCTTATTCGCTTTTTGTAATAATTTCCTTTCAGGGAAATTCATCTAAATGACAGGGAAAAGTCAGGGAATTGTCAGGAAAATTGGAAAATTCAATGTTGTGGCCACCCTGTTAATGAAAATCCGTCAGCCAATATAGGATCCTTGCTGAAATGTTATACTAAAAAAAATAATCAAAATTTTTTTCGACGAGTTGATTTTTGACAATGTGAGAAAACAAACACGCGCTTTTTTAAATATAATTTTTTTCATTGAAAGGTTTTAAAATTATTTCAAATTATAATCATTTTTTCTTGAAAATTGTAATTTTCGACTTTAATCGTCCACTTAACCGAACCCTTATGAAAAGCAAGTATTGGTAAGTATAGGATCACTACTGTTTTCGCGAAAAAGTATTGGATTTCCAATATTTATTCGCGAAAAAAGGATTAGATTTAAAGCTTCTCAATACTTCATTTTCATAAGGGAAAATTGTTAAAAGACTAATAATCTTCCTTAAAATCTAGCGATTTTCAAATAAAAATTTTAATTCGCGAAGGAAAATACTAACACAGTCCGAAATTGCTCCATATTGTAAATTATATTATTTTAAACAAAAATAATTGGATTTAAATCTTATAATTTTTAATTAAGAAATCCCGATTGTAGAGAAAACACACTGAATCTACCTAAGTGATTCAAACAATTTTAATATTTTTCAAAATAATTCAATTTTCGTTTAAAATTGAAAATATCGGCTGTCAAAAACAGTTATATATCCTGAAACTATTAATGAATATCAAATTTCGTTTGAATTATATTGATTTTTGTTTAAAAGTACCATTTTTGGTGGAAAACGCTGACGTGACCTAACATTTTTCAAAGTTATGCATTTTATTTTAAATATAATTTTTTAAATAAAAAACATTATTTTCCGTAAAAAAACAACAAAATAATGGTAAATAGGTAAAAAAATCAAAATCTTGTTTAAATTATGATGATTTTTGTTTCAAAGTAACAATTTTTTAATGTAAAAACGCTAATGTAAAATAAAATTGTTATAAATGATGAATCTTTGAAGCATAATGATTTTTGTTTCTAACACCTGTTTGCTGTAAAAAATTCAAATAAACCTGAAATGATTCAAACCTTATATTCTAAATATTGTTCAAAATATCATCATTTTTTCTTTAAATTATCAATTTTTCATTCAAAACGCTAGAGCGTAACAAAACATTGTTAAACATATTAAAATTTTTAATCTAATTATTTTGGTTTAAGAAAAACCGAATTTCCAGTGAAAAACGTCAGTATAATCTCAAACTGTCCAAAAATTGGAAATATTGTTCAAACTATAAATTATTTTTATTTTTAAGTACTTACTCGTAGTGTATAACGCTAACATAATCAATAATTGTTGAAATTGATGAATCTTCTATAAAATCTCATTTAAAAAAATTAAGGACACGAATTTCCGTAAGAAAATACCTAATATTGTTCAAAGATATGAATCTTCTTTACAATCGGATTTTTTATCAATAAAAATACAATTTCCCGATGAAAAACACAAGCATCCAAAATTGTGAAACGATTCCAAATCTCGCTCAAATTGTAATTATTTTTGGCGTGGATGATGGATAATTCAACCGCGATCGTCTGTCCTCTGATTTTGATTTATTCTCAGATGATAACGCTAAATACGGGAAATTGTGGAATTGATATTCCTACAGCAGCAGACGACAATTTATTTACAAATTTTCTTTGAAGAGGCGCTCTCATCTGGAAATGAATGAAACCTCCGAGGACAGACGATTGCGAACTGGCGTCTACTTAAATTCCTGATAAAACGCTAACGTAACCTAAAATTGTTACAAACTTATGAACCTTTAAAATCTATTGATTTTTTTAGTGTTGAAAATTTGGAATGTCGATGATAATTTTTGCTTAAAAATGTTAATTTCTAGTGAATAAACTAAAACAACCTAAAAATTGTAATAATTTCAGGCCTTCTTCAAAACTTTATAATTTTATAGTAACATTTTTTCCCATAAAATTATATCACTTGCTCCGCGACGGTCTTCTTTTGTATATTTTAGAACCAAAAGTCAAGATGTACAAATATAAAAAATAGTCTTGATTTTGTATACAACTCTGAAACCTGATTACTCATCTGAAATTGATTTCATATTGTATGAAGCAGTAAAATATAATTTGTTACAAAAATAATTTTTCTTAAATCATATTGTTCAGTTGTTTTAAACAGAATTCTTTGCGATTGTGATTATTTCGTTTATAAATGGCCCTGGAGGTTTCTTCAGCATTCTGGAATTTTCAGAAATTATCTGGAATATTCAGTAAGACTTTAAGGTTTAACATTTTTTAAACATTTGTGCATATAGGAGTCAATAAAAAAATGTGTTTTGAATTTTTAAGTAAAACAAGAGAGTTAAGCCACAGATTTTTGTTCAGGTGAAACGAATTAACTAATTTGAGCATTTTCCCTCCGCTTTAATTTTGGAAAATTTTGAGCTGACTCTAAAAGTCTCTCAAAATTTTGGATTTTTCTTGACAATTTTAAAATGCTCTAGGCTGTTGTGGAATTTTGAATTTTTTTTTGTTTTGAAAAGTTTGGAATTTTCTAGAATGATTAGAAATTGTATTGAGCATTTTTTTATTTTTATAATTCTTTGACCATTTTGGAGTGTTTTAAAATAACGAAGTTATTCTTTGAATAAAATTAATTTCTTTGGTCATATGGTCCAATAAAAAGCAAACGATTCAGATGTCAAGAATCAATCATTTATTTGTCAAATTTCCCAACGCACGTTTCGACCTTTCATTGCAGGTCCTCTTCAAAGGTAGAAATAATCTAAGTCAACGTAATTAAAATTTATAAGCTGGTACAAGATTTCATATATTATAGTTAATAAAATTTTTACAAATTTATTGACCTGTAGTAATTTTAAATATCCAAAAAATGTTTTAATTCGTCGTTTTTCCTTGATGACAATAATTTTGGAGTGAACCAAAAAATAGTTATTTTATTCTCACAATGTTTGAAAGAAATATAACTGAAGAATACACTTTAGAATTAATTAAAATAAACATTAAATTAAACCTAAAAAAATTTTAAGAGGCTTCAGTATTATATTTATTACTACATTTTTAAAAACTAAAAATAAAGTGTTTTATTTATGGAAGGATACACAGAGTCTAATACATGAGAGATGAAGCCAGTTTTAAATGAGCAGTTAAAAAAGGCGATTACTGCATTGGAATCCCAAATGAAAAGTGCGAGAAAATAAAACAGCATTAAAAACTGATTGACCCACTTTGTACAATATTTATAGAAAAAAGTATGTTATAAATTACTTTGGTAAATTTTATTTATATATGTAACATTTCATTTTTTAAATTGATGGAAATTTGATTAAATTTATGTATGAAAATGAATTCAATGATTCTTCTTTCATGAGAATTGTTTTCGCGTGCTGAAATTTTATTATTTTTAAGTTCAAAATCAAAATAGTGATTAAATTGCCATGCATGTTGTGACAAACCAGTATTTTTAATGCCTTGTTCACAATCACGTTTGTTTTCATTAATACGAGTTAGTCTACTACCAGTTTCAACAATATAAACTTTATTGAAAAATTTACCATTCATGAGATATACTACACCAGATAAGTTATCTTTACTATCTTCATCTTTGTTTCTAAAAAAAGGAAATCTATTAACCGTATAGTTATTTGTGAAATAAACGTTTATATTGTATTTCTTTAAATAACACCTAAGATGTTCAGAAAGACCTCCAACATACGGCAAATAGATTTTTAGTTTAGATTTGTTGTAAGTTTTATTCCATTTGTTGTTTTTAGAGGAACTATTGTATAATCCATGAAATCTTTCTTTGATGACTTTATCTATTAATCTAAATGGGTAATTATTTTGCATTAAAATTATTTTAAGTTCATCTAAGCTTTCTTTTCTGATTGTGATATTACTCAATTTTACACATCTGTCAACAACGCCTTTAATTAAACTAATTTTTTGAGAAAATAAATGATGAGAATTGTAATTTACATAACGTCCTGACCAAGGAAGCTTTTTAAACCAATTTGTAATTAAGTTACCCTCAGGAGTTTTAATAATTAATAAATCAAGATAAGCAATAGAATCATTTTTTGCCTTTTCAATTGTAAAGTTAAATAAATCCTCTTTTTTGTTAAAAGTATTTATGAATTCTTCTATTTTATCAGTTGGTACAATCGCAAGGATATTATCGACATACCGTTTGTACAGAACAGAGGCAAAACTTAAATGATCAAGAGCCTTTTTTCAAAATCTTCCATTACTAAGTTTGAAACAATAGAAGATAATGGAAATCCCATTGGGCAACCTGAAACTTGTTTATAATACCACATCAAGTGAGACTATCGAATGTGAACCAGGAACTTTAATATTTTTGAGCTTTTCATTCAAATCCTAACTATTCTTTCCAAACGCGTTACAAAATAACTCATTTTTAGTTCACTCCAAAATTATTATTATCGAGGAAAAACGAAGAATTAAAACATTTTTTGGATATCTAACACATACTGTAGGTAAATAAATTTTTAAAAACTTTATTAACTATAATTTATGAAATCTTATACCAGCTTATAAATTTGGATTGCATTGGCTTAGGTTATTGTTACCTTTGATGAAGACCTGCAATGAAAGGTCGAAAAGTACGTTGGGAAATTTGACAAATAAATGATTAATTCTTGAAATCTGAATCCTTTGCTTTTTATTGGACCGTATGACCAAAGTAATTAATTCTACTTAAAGAATAACTTCGTTATTGATAAGACTTAATTCTGGAATGTGTCTGCGAGTATTTATGTTTTCAATTAAAATTCCTTTTTAATTGTATTTAATCTAATGAAACAATGCTTGAAAATATTATTGGTATCCTTTGCCGATATTTGTTCGAGTGTATAATTGCGATCAGAAAAATTTATCATATAATATAGTCTGTTAGCAAAGGTTCACGCCAGAATTGATCGAAGCTTTCTACAATTATAAAAAGTCGAACACTTGGGCCGAAGCAATCCTCTCAATGGAATTGTGAATCGGAAATTGTAATTCCGGATCAGTGGTTTTCAAAGAAATAACTCTGGGATTCTGTTTCCGATAAAGTTCCCACAATTTGCCTTTGTAGAAGCGACCTTTTATTGTTCATTGTGGCTGGACAAAACAAAGACAAAAGGCTTAACGATAAACCCTTTGCCATTTACTCAAGTTGTCACATTTCTTGTTCGTCATCACAAATAATTTTTACTTACAGTCTGGATTTTGTTTGAATTATATATGTCAAGGGGTTAACTACTGATGAATACCTGCTTCTGAATTCTTTGAATTCTTGAATTATGGTGAGGGATTTTTTTAAAACTTTTGCAAAAGTCAAGGAATTTCTGCATGAACCACTTCAAGCAGCTGATGTCAATATACATAATTTTTCTCAAATCGCTTTTTAGGCACTTTCTTTTGATAAAGTAACTATAGTCACCTTTTAGGATTTCATAGCCCCGCGCAGAACCCCTTATAGTTTCGGTTGGGTGTCCGTCCGCTTGTCAGTCGTACTTTTTCCAATGAGGGGAAGTGAGGAGAAATTAGGGTATGAAAGCAAGGAATGTTAGGAAGAGGAAGTAGGAGAAGTGAGTGGAAATGAATAAAGGGAAATTAGGGAATGGAAATAAGGAGTGTGTAAATAGGGGAAGTAAGGGGAAAATTAGTAGGGGTGCGGGTAAGTGCTAAGATGGAGAGCAATAGACATTATGGGTGGGGAAGTAGGGAGAATTAGGAGACAGGAACTAGGGGAAGTGAATGCAGGCGGAACAAGGGAAGTTAGGAAAGTGGAAATAAGAAGTGAGATTAAATACGGGGGATTGAGGGTGTGGGAAGTAAGAGGAAATTTGGTTTGGGGAAGTAGGAAAAATTATATGAGGAAAAGTATGGGGAAATGAGGGGGAAGCAGGTAAAGTGAGGGAGAAGGCTAGTGCAGTAGGGCGGGTGAGTAGGGGAAAAGATGTGGCTTTGAAAAAGGGAAGTGGGGGAAGGAGATTGTTAGCTGAAGAAGTGAGAAGAGGAGGGAATAAAGGAGGACGAAAGTTGTGGAAGGGAGAAGAAGCGAAGGTTGAAGAGTGGGAACGGGTGGTAGGGTAAGTAGGGGGCATAGTTATGGTAGGGGGAGGTTTGAACGAATTAATGGGCTACGAAACCGTTTTTTGTAGACGCACGGCGCCTATTTTTACTAATTTTTTAAATGAGAAGATGACTAGTCATTTTTCATTTAATAAATGAATCCATGGGATATTTAAACACTATTGAATTCTGATCTATATCTCTTTCTGGGTTTTCTTAATTATTTTAAAATATTTTGGGATATTTTAAAAGACCCCAAGAAGTTATTTATATATTTCAATAACTTGAGGAGGTTTCAAAGCATTTTAAAGCTTTCAGGGTATTTTTGAAAATCCCGAGGAATTTCAAAAGATTTAAGAAGTTTCAAAGGATTTCAATAGATAGCAGGGTATTTGAAATAAAGTAGCGTGTTTTAAAAGATTCCAACGGCCAAATCAGTTTCAATTCGGGCAGACATTTTTTCTCTAAGTTATGAGTAATTAAATTGAAAAAATTAAAAACGTGAATTATAAGAAGATCCTCAAACCTTTTGTTAAAAGTGCAATCTTCTTTTTATCTAATGTATTTTTTAAACTTTTTTTTCTTGGTTCTAATAAAATTTCTAGTCTTCTTTAGAAATACATTAGAAATTTTCAAAAAAGTTGAAAATTTACGAAATGGCGTTTGTTTATCTGAAAATGTTCAAAGTCAATTTTTATTTGAAAAACGAAAAGTCAGGTTTTTTTGAAAATGATACAAGATATGAAATAAGTAGAAGAAACAAAATTATTGCTTTAAAGAAGTTTTAGAAAAATGTTTCTTGGCCCTTTTTTCTATATCGCGTAATTTTTCAAGTTTTTGTAAAAATATGTATAAAATCCTTTGAATTTTAGTTTTTCGCAACAATATATCTTCATATCATGAAAAATAAGGAAGATCACAATCTAACAGTTTTAACCAATTTTACATCACACTTTTTCCTTTGAAGTATTCATTTGTTAAATAATAGACTTTTTCCCTTTTTCCTAACATAATTTATAATTTTTCTATGAGAACTATATTAAAACTATTAAATTAAGTCCTTTTTGTTTTACATCACAAATCAAGTGGGTTTTCGGGTAAATTGGCTTTATTTTTAACTTTTTTGAAATTTTCCAATGGATTTCGAAAGAATCTTTGAAAAAAGTTTTAAGAGCTTTACAAAGATTGCAAGGCATTTAAAAATACTTGATAGGATTTTAAATATTGTAGGACATTTAAAAGATTTCAAGGTATTTCATACGGTGTCTGAGAATTCTTACGATTTCATAGGATTACAAATGCTCGCGAAGTATGTATTTTAAGACATTTTTCCGGATATTAGGAAATACCTTCAGATTTCGTGTAACTTTACGGGATAATTAATTATTTTAATGGATCAAAAGAATTTATTCTCAAGAATTTTAAATATCTTAGGGTTCTTGAATTCCAAGGAATTTTCAAGAGTTTTAGAAATTGCTATAAGCTTTTAAATATATTTTTTTAATTCTAAGGAATTTTCAAGAGATAAAAAAATTCCAAGGAATTTCAGTGGATTTTAAGGATTTTAAGGAATAGAAAAATGTCATGCATTTTAAAGAATTTCCGAAGGTATGGAATGAGTTTACAGAATCTTTAAGATTTAAAAATGTTTTGAATAATCCAAATGATTTTATAAGAATTCTAAATTCACTTATTTTGACTCAACTCAATGAACTTTTTTAATTTTAAATATTTGTGACTGAATTTATCGCAAAGTGTTTTGTACTCTCATTAAATTCTTAGACATTTCATCATATTCTTTTGAATTCTCACGAATGTTTCTAAACTTTATTTAGACTTACTGAATTGAATGAATTTTTCATATTTTTTAAATTATTTTTTCAATTCATTTAAATTTGTATGAATTTCAACAAATTGTTTTCATTTCCCTTAGATTCCTGTTATTCACTACAATTGTACTAAAATCTATTATTTTTCTTTTTATCTGAAAAAAAATTTCAATTTATTTGAATTCTTTTGAATTGAACTTAAATTTTTCTGAACTTTTTTAAATTCAAAAGAAAATTAGTTAAATTCTTAATTCACATTAGTTACTGCAAGTCAGTTTCTGGGTTAGAAATTAATCATTTTTTGGTATTTTTACAAAAAGGTTACTTATTTAATTAAGTAAGGGTGTAGCATTTATCTAAATAATAAATTTGAAAAAATTTAGTTGATTTATTCCATTTATAAAAGATTCTGAATCAGATATTTTCCAAGATAAAAAATTTGGTCTTTAAATATGAATGATCAGGAGAAATAAAGGTTTTACTTGAGTAAGAATCACTGTTGTGAAAAAATCCAATATTTTTCAATTTATTCAGTCGTATTACGAGTGCTATGCAAATGTTGATCTCTTAGTAATTTCGCAACTTGTTCTGAGGGAAACGAATAAAAGCTTTTTCCGCTTGGGATGTGTTTTCGAACCTACTACATATAGATATTCTACTTTTTAAGTTTCCCAGAGATATTTCTCTTCAGTGCAATTACAGTTTGCATTTGGGAAATCTGAATAAAACAGTATCTTTTAGGAAAATAAATTATACTTGTTCGCAAAGGTATTCGTCGAAAATTAATATCTTCCTTGCTCAGGCGGGAAAATGCCTAATTGGGCAATTATTTTGCGCCGAGAGATAAAAAAAACTAACACCTATTTCTTACTCCATATCTTATTCAAAACATGTTTAAAAAATAATTAATTATGTAAAGCTATCAGTAAATTTCTGTTCACTGAATAATAATTCTTGCTTTATGAGTTTTTTTTTTTTGATGTTCGATAATATTTCAACTTGGAAATTAATCTCTTTTGATATGGAATTTCATGGGGTACCCCGTTAAAGGATCCCTTTTAATCAAAGTTGAGAGGGAAAGTATTCCAAATTCAGACCATATAAAGTTTATAAATTTTAAAATCTCGTTTGCAAATTTTTTTTTTTGACATAATTTCCCCCGAGGTAAACATCTGTTTGCGTTTAAATGGAAATCTCTTTGACTTGAAAACATTTCTAAGCTTGATGTATTTTAAAATATTCTTTAACCAATAATATATTTTTGATCAAAGTATTAATTTATAGAATTAGGTAGTCAGTAGGATGTTAAATGAAATGATTTAGAACAAATAAAGGAATCGAAGTTTTTAAGGTCCCTT
Organism: Belonocnema kinseyi; assembly: GCF_010883055.1. Taxonomy (NCBI): domain Eukaryota; kingdom Metazoa; phylum Arthropoda; class Insecta; order Hymenoptera; family Cynipidae; genus Belonocnema; species Belonocnema kinseyi. The sequence goes on along the minus strand of NC_046663.1, from coordinate 93,348,496 downwards.
ATTCCATCTTATTGTTGAAGTTTCGAAAACTATAAAGTGTTCCTCATCAAGACAAATTCGTTGAAAAAGTTCCAATTCAATTCGATGTCAGGGATTTATAATTTCTATCTCTCCTTTTCTCTTTGTTTTATGAAAATTTATATAAAATTGATTTAAATATGAAATAAAAATTTAATGATAATTTAGACAAAACCCCAAGACCTAGGTTGAAACACGATACCTAATGGATTGGGACTGAAGCGGCGGAGCCTTTTTTCTCTAGGTGCGGGCAGAAGAATAGTCTTAAATATTGAATGGCACAATTTGTACATAATATAATAATATTGCACTAAGTACAAATTGCATATAAATAATAATAAGTAAACAATTAATAGTAAATAATAAATATTGAAAATACATGTATAAGATTCATACTGACAAAGATTTCACGAAGGTTTCAATAATTTCACAAATGTTACCAAGTATTTAAAATATATTTCAAATATTTCGCAAAGATTTCTAAAGATTTCAGAAAGATTTGACAAAGATTTCAATGATTTCTTTTAAATTTTACAAAGTTTTTGCAAAGATTATGGATATGTCAGAAAGATTTCAATAATTTCCCAAAGATATCAAAGATTTCAAATATTTCGCAAAGACTTTGCATAGATTTAAAAGACTTTATTAAAACGTCAATGATTTCCCAAAGATTTCAATAATTTCACAAATATTACTTAATATTGCAAAAATATTTCAAGTTTTTCGTAAATATTTCAGAAAGATTTCACAAAGATGAAAATGATTTTCCAAACATTAAAAAAATTTTCAAAGATTTCGGATAGATTCAAATGTCACAAAGACTCTAATGATGTGCGGGCATAGTCATTTCGCGCCACGCGCGCGAGTTCGCTCTCGCGTTTCGCGCTTCTTTTCGTACGTTTAATGCGTACATTTTAACTACATTTTTTCAAATATCATAAATATTATAATTAAAATCGAAAACTGTGATTCAAACTTCTAAGGAATCACGGCCATAAATTGTAACTGAAATTTTGTTTCATTTGTTTTTAAAGGAGGTTCCTAAAGCACCTACGGCTTTGATGATTACACTCTCATTACGAAAATCGCGCTTCGCGCTCGATAATTTGTGTTCAATTGACAAACTTCATCAAGATAATTTGTAAATCTGGTTCAAATCTAATCAAAACAACGCTTTAAAGTTACGGATATCTTAAAAACGGCATATTTTTAAAAATTATCCAACTTTTTGAACTTTTATCTAATTAAGAAATTTCATGAGAATAGTTTCGAAATACATATATTTTATATTTAGTAGAAATTTGGATTAATATTTCTTAACCTATTAAAAAAAATTTTCTCCTTTTTTTAATTTTGAAAATGTTAAAAAACATATAACTTTTCTCATTTTTATTTAATTTAAAAATGTCATTAGTATAATTTGCCAGTCTTTTAACCGAATACTAGAAAATCTCACAACAATTTCTAAAACTCATGAAAAATTTTTTTTTGAAATTTTGAAAAAGCTCTAAATTTTGGAATTTTTGTCTAATCGAGAAATTTAACGAAGGTAGTTTCTAAATATATTTGATATCTAGTGACAAATATCAATGAAATTTCCTTATCTATCAGAAAAATATTTTTATTTTTTATTTTTCTGAACATTTTTAAAGTCTTCAAAAGAATATATAACTTTTATAATTTTCATCGAAATTGAACAATTTTATTTGGGCATGATTTGCAAGACTTCTCTCCAAATATAAGAAACTTCTAAAACTTCTTTTAAAATTTGATAAAAAAATTCAATTTTCAAAAATGGTCTAAATTTTTTAATATTGGTTGGAAATATCTGCTTAGCGAACTTAACCGTCATTTTGGGTACCTTAAGAAGTGTATCAAAGGCTGACTTGATTGGACAATTCCTTTAAAAGTAAGCGTGGCTACAACGTTCGGGTAATCATACATACAGACAGACATACCGACAGATAGACATACATATATACATACAGACAGGCAGGCATACGAACAGGCATGCAAGCACACATACATACATAATACATACATATGCACATACATACATACATACATACAGACCCCGACAAAGTTTTCTGATTTTCGGACTCCGTAATTGTCGAACCGTAAAGATCCGTTAAAAACCAGAGATCGAAAATTTGGTCGATTACATTACACTGTCATGAATGAGAATGTAAAAAAAGAAATTTCAATTAAGTAATATATGAAATCTGTATAGTCATCTATAGTATGAAAATGCTATTCAATATTCAAATTTTAAAATATTTTAATTTACGTTTTCTGGTTATCTAGTTCTCATACTAAAGTATCACACTAAAGCTGAAGGTAAACGAATTGTATCTACAATATAATGATCCGAAGCCTTATTTTTTGAAATTTGGATTCTAAACTATAATAATACATATTTTTATTTGAACTTATATATCATACAAATTTATTAAACTACTTTATTTTTCCTTAGAAATTTTATTTTCAGAATGGAATGGTGCAAAATAATGTTACATTAATAATATGCATTATAAAATAGAAAAAAGTCAAAATGTACCATGTAAAATTATTAAATTCAAAATGAAAATTTACAATTATTTAAAATATACTAATACAATTTCGATAATAATTTCGATTCTCTCTGCCTAAATTTTGTTTATTCATTTACCAAAATGTTCATAAATATAATTTTCTTCAATAATATTAAAGAATAATGCAAATAATAATATTTTAATGTCTTTGTTCACGGAAAAGTCGAGTTTGTCTAATTTATCAGGTTTTTCACAAACAAAAATTACCGTTTCTTGTTTAAAAAACCTCGTCCATGCTTCGCATTTTAAATACAATAGGTAAACATTATGAAAAAAATAACATTTATAAAAAATCAATATAACTGTAAGAAAAAGATAAAGTTTTTAAAAAGTTGGTTTTCCCGATGAAAACTGGAATTTAAACAAAAATTATTTTAATAATTGTTAAATATTGTTGAAGGAAATTATATTTATAAAAAATTTAATTTATAAATTTAAAAAACTGCTGGCATTGAGAATTAAACATGTATCTTGACAGTCTATGAAGCCGGAGTGCTACTGCCTGAGCTACCTTCTATTCTGAAGTGTTTTTCCAAATCATCTATATAGCGAATATTTCAAAGTCGACTTTCTCGAAAACGACGAAAAAGCGCATAGTACTGATTTGGCAAATTAATACTCAGCTAATGAGCTTTTATTATGAAAATTATAAACTGAAACTAAGATTCACCATTATCGTTCTGCACTTGTGAGTATCAACAATTTTTTAAATTAGGCCGCAAACAATTTTGGCTAAATAAAACAGAGGTTCCTTTATATAGTTCGTATAATTTTACCTAATCTTGTAAATGAAAGCCGGTAAAATAAATGTGTACTGGAATCGAAATTGTTGAGTAGATAAGTATTTTTATTTACATAATAGACCGCTTTTTGTGTAGCCGCAGTAGTCACTTTAGTCACTTCTTCCACTTTTTAAACGTACATTAGACTGTGGCAGCCAATTCATATATAGATAAGAAAAGTATATTTTCTCAAATATAATTTTGAAGGAAAAATATACGGTTGTAACGCTTGTATAATATTATCGGCAAGAAATAACATCTTTATATAAAATGACATTTTACTAGTATTTTTTACACATGCGTCTGGGGGATTTCAGTGTCACATTTCACAGCGAGCGGATATTACTTTTCACCTATCTCGGTTATTGGCGGGAACTCTTTTGGATTCGTAATGGATATTAGATGCCTGGGTTTTCGCCGCTTGTGGAAAGAGTCAACATTTCCTAGCAAAGAACCTTAAAGTGCTTCAAACGAATCGGAGTTTCGCAAGATCCAAAATGCGTCTACAAGGATGAATTGGTTAATTTAATATTGTTACCACATATAATATAAAGGAAATTATACCGGCTTGTACAGAGTGTTTTTCCAGAAAATTCTCTTGGTGTTGTAGCTATTTATTTTAATTGAAAATAGAGACTTTTGCAACTGAAACCGGCAACCCTTTTCGCTATTGTGCACGCAGAGCGGTAGTCACCGGGTCTAGCTACAATAGGAATCTGCAAGTAGTCTTGTCTTCGTGGCTAAAAGGAATATAATATAATAGTTCTATCTATCTCTATTATAAAAACAAGATGAATGACTCGAACTCGAAATATATCGAAAGTCGTAACGCCTTTTCCTGACTCTTGATTGGCTTCTCATTTTGGTTTAAATGTAGACACAGTAAGCGGGAACTTTGAAATTTGATCGTTGTACATCTTTTTAATGTTTTTATTGTCGTTGTACATTTTTCTAATGTTTTTATTGTCGTTGTACATTTTTCTAATGTTTTTATTATATTATAATAGGTAAATTGTTTCTGTCACTGACACCGACATGTATGCTCAGGGTTGGTAAGTGATGTGCTATTCCAACGACATGTAGTTACTGCAGTTTGGTTTCGATCCTGTTTCGAAGTCGAAAATCGAACGGACCTCTCTTTCTATCTCCAAACGTTAGAAAAAGAGCTCCGTTCGAATTTAGACTTTGTACATGGTATCGAGCTAACTATACGGCCATCAGAATTGGAATAGGGCATATAAAGAGAGGGTTAATCTAGAAAGTCTACCTGTATATGTATTTTTACAAAATTGTCAATAATCCAAGTAATTATTTAATTAAAAAATTATTATTTAATCGCGGCTGCCAGTCCAAGCCGGCTAGATAAGGTATGGAAGAACCTTTACAACCAAACAGGTCGGCTTTTATTTGAAGGTCTAAAGAACCGTCTTCCAGGGTTGCCAGATTGGATGACTTGGCCATGATTTCTATTGGTCTATCTTTTTAACGCGCTGTTTTTATTTGTTACCTCAGATGTAATAAACGTGATCGCGCCAAATGTTGGCCACGCTACCGCCGCGCGCAGTTTCGGATCACCCACTCATGAAGCTTGATACATGTGTATTTTAGTCGATAATTAAAATTTTTTTTCATTTTACCACACGTGTCATAATTAATTAGCATCGCAGTTTCTTAATGTATTTTCTCTTATTAAAAGTGATATGAGATGTGCTTAGATACTTTATCGTCCTTAATACTACTTATTTTGATACCAAATGATGTTACAATTATTTTATACTAAAGCAATCTATGTTTTATTCATATAGAACTTTTCTAATCTTGTTATAACCATTGTAATTATGAAAAATTGTATTACAAACTTAGCATTTAGATAAGAACATGAAGACTACTGATCTTCAGGACGACGAAATATGTAAGCATACCTTATTTAAGACTTAACTGTGATAGGGCTTAAAAAGCGCAAATATTAAGGCCATGTGACGGCAAGCTACACAAATTTCTTTTACATTTGTTTGAAACACAAATTACGTTTAGACGAAACACGACATCGAATTTAAAATCCTTGAAATTACATATAAAGCAAGTTCAAACGTTTGTTTGGTCCTAATTTTTTGCAATTTTAAGAAAAAAAATGTTCTTATCATTCTTTCCTTCAATTTGTCAGCTCTATGAATCCGAACGTTGAACCTTGGATTTATCCATTATTTTATCCTTATGGCAAACAAGTTTGGAATGACGGCATATCATGTGTTAATAGACGAGCCAAAGTCTCACGATCCGCATATATTAAATATAGAATGGCAACTAGAGATCTGCCGTACAAACTAAAAAGATACATGAGTGACATTGCACTTCCGTCGACTTTTTCATTGCCAAGTTGAAGAAAATAACCCTAAGCGGCAATGTCACTTATGTATCTTTTTAGTTTGTACGGCAGAGATAATAATGTATTTTTTATGGGTGGACGATTATTTCAACAATGGGTTGTCGGTAATTATGTGAAAATCGATAAGGATGGGATGAATTACTGCAGATTGAATCAAAAAACACTTTGCGCTGACGCTTAGCAGGGAATAATTGATTATTTACAACAAAGATTATATGATTGCATATTACTGTTGGAAAAATGATCATCCTCCCATCACCATTCTCAGGATCTTCCCGTAATATGCTACAGCACTATCAAGATGCAATGGCAATTGCAAGAAAATTCGGTAAGCCAGATTTGTTTATAAGTATAACATGTAATCCAAACTGGGCTGAAGTGAAAGATAATCTATCACATGATCAGACAACATCTGATCGATCAGACATTGTTTCACGAGTTTTTAGTGCAAAGAAAGAAGAATTAATCAACATTATAGTAAAACAAAAATTCTTTGGTGAAGTACAAGCATGTCCTTATGTTGTTGAGTGTCAAAAATGCACGTAAACCCATGCGAGTTAATTTTACACACTTAAATGAGTAAAATCCGTGTCCCAGATTTAACTCACTTCCATGTGCGTTAACTTTTATGCACGTAAAGTGTG
>NC_046663.1:93313635-93341975 GCF_010883055.1 Belonocnema kinseyi | reverse complement strand
TCATTGGAACGTGTGGGCAATATCGTGCATTCAGTTTTGGGCATGAAGAAGCTCTGCGCGCGATGGGTGCCGCGTTTTCTCACAGTGGACCAAAAACGAATTGGTGTGACAACTTCCCAGCAGAATTTGGCATTATTTTCGCGTAATCCGACCGAGTTTTTGCGCCGATTCATAACCATGGATGAAACCTGGATCCACTACTACACTCCTGAGTCAACGCAACAGGCAAAACAGTGCGTTTCACCGGGCCAAAGTGCTCCGAAGCGTCCAAAAACGCAACAATGGGTCGGAAAGGTTATGGCCTCCGTATTTTGGGATGCCATGGCATAATATTTGTAGACTATCTTGAGAAAGGTAAAATCATAACCGGAGCATACTATTCATCATTATTGGACCGATTGAAAATCGAAATCGCCGAAAAACGACCGCATTTGAAGAAGAAAAAACCGCTTTATCATCACGACAATGCGCCTGTTCATTCATGCTTAGTTGCACAAGCAAAATTGCATGAAATCGGCTTTGAATTGGTTCCTCAGCCACCGTATTCGCCAGATCTGGCCCCCAGCGACTATTACTTGTTCCTAAGCTGAAGAGATAGCTCACCGATAAGCGTTTTTACTCAAATGAGGAGCTCATAGCTGAAACTGAGGTGTATTTTGGAGACCTTCCGATCGAGTACTTTCAGACGGTATAAAAAAATTAGAAAATCGTTGGACTCGCTGTATCGACCTAAAAGGAGAGTATGTTGAAAAATAAAACCGACTTTGGCCAAAAAAACGTCTCCGTGTTTCATTTTGCAGGGACTTATCAGACTGCCTAGTATAATCGCCAAAATGAAGGTACGACTGGCATATTAATGTGGAAGCAGTTTCTAGTATAAAGTCAGTCAAATATTTATAGAAATATATCTACAAGGACATAATGCTGCTTCCGTCGTAGTTACTGATGTCAATAACAGCGAAAATGTTATTCATCATGCTGAAATAAAAAATTGCATAGATACTCGATACGTGAGTCCTGTTGAAGCATGTGATCGTATATATGGTAGATCGTTGAAAAATAAAAGGCATGCTATTATTAGGTTGCCATTACATTTGCCTAATCAGCAAAGTGTTACTATTGACGATGCTGAAAGTAAAGATGCTATAAGAAACGCATTGGAAAAAGAAACTATGTTAATCAATTATTTTGATTTAAATGGACGTGATACTGATGCCAAACGATATACGTATTCTGAAAGTCCATCTCACTACGTATTTTAAAAATATAGTGGATCAAAATTAACAATTTGGCAAAAACGAAAAACAAAATTTAACGTTATTGGACGGATGTACTCTGTTACTCCAACCACAATAGAACTATTCTATCTGAGACTATTACTAATGACAATCAAAGGGGCTATACTTTTCCAAGATCTCAGAACTGTTTATGAACAAACTTATAATACTTTTCAAAGAACAAGTTTAGCATTAGGTCTCATCGGAGATGATGCAGAGTGAGATCGTGCTATGGCAGAAGGAGAATTTTTGATGATACCCCAACAATTAAGACGTTCATTTCTTCGTATTTTAATATACTGACAACCTATCAATCCTGAGGAACTATGGGATAAATTTAAATATGCTATGTCACAAGATTGTCAGAGAAACTATAATATACAGAAAACATACATAAGATCATATATTCAGATAAATACCTATCTTTCTTAAGAAAGATCCGATATTAGTAGGTTTTTAACGATGCCACAAATAACTAAATTTCGGAATAATATTGAGATTCACGATGACGAGGTATTGCTTATTCAACATGAACAACTCGGTCAGACTCAGTAGCACACTGTGAAAGCTCGTGCAACTTGCAGCGAATTAGTAAATTTATCTATTAAATTCAGTCCACTTTGAAAACATGTGTCTGTATTTCCACTAACGGAAAATGTCAGCACTTTACCATAAGAAGCAGAATTCGAAAAGTCTCATTCAACTCAAAATCACCCTTAAGGTCAAAAACTACCCTTAAGATAGAAAATGAAGTTGAAGAACTCTTGATAGGAATATTTGCACTCGAAGTATTTCAGAACATCCACATGAGTCACCTCCAACCAAAGAAAAAACTTCGCACGTATTCGAGGGCTTGTATTTTCAAGTCTTAGTACAAAAAGCTAATTTCAGTCGTACGAAAATGGAAAACATTAACTTCACTATATATCCATTTAAATAAGGGATGATGCTCCGGTGAAGAGTTGGTGTAAGGGATGTTTCTGTAAATTGAAGTGAGTATTATTGTTTTCACATCTGAATCTGACTTTATAACGAATTTGTAATATATATCGGTCCTGTGGAAGCCTATTTATCTATTTTAGGGGGTGAAAACTACCCCTAAATAGAGGTCAGGAGGGTGTATATATATTTTAGGTTTTTATCGTAATCAGTATTTTCAAGAGCCTTCGCAAAACCAATTTTCATCGAATTTGGATGAAAATTCAAGTTACCACCTGAATGAGGGGTGAAAAACACCCCCGAAATCGATCCCTAAGGGCTGAATTTTTTGGCTCCCTTTCTTGAATCGTTCGTATGGTCTACACCATGGTATTTTCATTTTTCACGAATAGCCATATTTTTTTGTGTACCCCTGCGACTATATTCGCGATATAACTACAAAAATTACCTCGAAAACAAAGCTATCTCAATTTTTAACGAGCCGATTATATAGTACAGACAATGTTTAGTAAACTTATTAAGGATCGAAGATTTGGAGATCTAGAAAAGACAACTATATTATCAGCACGAAATGTTGATGTTGAAGAAATAAATTACAGAGTCGCGGGGCTATTGGACAAAACCACAGAAAGAATTTATACAAGTGAAGATAGTGTTGAAAATTGTGATAATGGAGATATAAATAATGCAATACTCCCAGAATACTTGAACACATTGAATCCACCAAACCTTCCTTCTCATGAATTATTATTAAGAAACAATTGTATTGTTATGCTAATTCGTAATATTTCTATTAACGAAGGTCTATGTAATGGTATACGTTTGAAAATAATCGAAATTGCAAATAATCTTCTACGATGTCGCATTTAAATAGGTGATAAGGCAGGGGACATTGTTTTTCTACATCGTATTACATTGTATTGTGAAGGACAAACTTTCGAATCTATCGGGTTAGGTCTTCGTAAAGATGTATTTAATTATGGACAATTGTATGTGGCATTTTCCCAAGTTCGATCTTGGCATTCACTACAAATTTTCCCAGGAGAGCAGCAGCAAAATAATATTATAAAGAATTATGTGCATACAGAATTATTCAAATAATTTTGTATTTTTAAATAATTAAAAATAATATTTAAAACAAATTAAGTTTCCTTATAAATTGAATATTGCAAAATCAACAAAAATAAATCATATATTCTTGGACAAAAAGATCGGATAAACTGAAACTAAGTACATCTGATAGTAAAGAAATACATAAAATATGATAAAATATAATATTTCCAAAAACAGGTAAACGCGCGCGCGACAGCGCGCGTTCGGTATCGTTTAATAAAAAAGTCTGCCCGCCTCACGGGCATATTCTCATCCCGTATCTCGCTCCGCTAGCAAGTTTGAGCGCTTCTAGTGTGCGCAGTTGTTGATTCTCGCGCTTCGTACTCGATAATGTATTTACTCCTTGGGATCTAACTAACACATTCTCATCACATATCTCATGCTTTGCACTAGAGATTATCCGTCAAATTGTATATCGTTCCCATAAATGTATATTATTATAATTCATAATATGGATTCGTATTAAAACTGACGTAGTTTTATTGTCTCATTTAAAAAAATGCAAATTCTTTAAACAAAATTTGGTTATTAAACATTTTATTGCATCTTTTGTCGTTTTTCGATAAACTGACATAGCTCATTTCCAATGTTATTTTTATTATTTAAACTTTACACATGCGGTAAACTGAAGCAGCCTTACCGTTTTTTAACTTCTAAATTACGTTCCTAACTTCAGTGACCCAGACTTTTTCAATTGAATTTTCTACCGCATCGTGTTCTACATCGCAGTTGAGGTGACCTATGGCCTCATTTCCTAATAACCCACTAAAAGTGTCTCTGAAAGCGTCTCGGGTGGAGAGTCTAGTTACAACAACAATCCCACGAAATTTCGATTAATATGGGGGGGGGGGGGTGATATGTTTTAACCGAGAGTCATAATTGGTTAGTGTTTTATGCTGAGAAGGTGACCAACCTTCAGCACCGTAGTGTTATATAGGAAGTTCATATGGTCTCATTTCCTCATTCCTTGCCCTCCTTTAGGTACGAAACCAAAAACGTATATATATTTTTCTATGTTTCATTGAAAATACATTTATATATTTCAGTCCCTTTGAAACGCTGTGAAATTGTTGAATGAAAAACTGTGATGTTTGGATTTTCCATTATTTTTTATGCTGACAAAATTTGCATTTTCAATTTTTCAAGATAATTCAAAAAGTTTTCCTAAAGATAAATTGTTCATCTTATTGAATACTATGAATATCCATATAGAGAATGTTTTTATTTTGAAAGAAAAGCGATCTCCAAAATATTCAAAATGCGCTCACTTTTTGAATTTTCACCCAAAATGGCTGGCTAACGAACTTGACATTTAGTTTAGGACACTTGGCAAAAACATTTCACAAAAACTGTGTGTGTGGGGGGGGGGGGGGGGGGGGGGGGGGTGTAAAACTTTACACAAATCTAATAGCTATTCTAATAAGAATCTAATAATAATAAATAATAATATTGTTTTTCCTACTGCTGATAAAGGAGTTGTAATCTTTTTCGTCACTTATTACCAAAATTTAGTTTGTGATGTCTACCGCAGAGAAATAGGAAGTATGCTTTAGGAATCAAAAGTATGGTCTAAATAAATGATAAATTTGATAGGTAGATATTTGACAAATATTTTTAAAGATTTCTAAAAAATGTTCAGGTTGTTTGAGTTTACTCTTCAAAAATTTCATTTAACGCGAAAATTGTAATATCAAATAGTATCTAAAAAATATTTCATTCTAATATTTATTTAGTAATATAATTACAATAAGGGTATAAAAAACGATTTTTTTATACCCATAAATGTCTGCGATGTACAAATATTTTTAAAAATTTCTTTATAAAATAAATTCTTAGTGATGCATAGCAACATTTTTTCATAAAACATCTGTGATAATATAATTTCAACAAGGTAAGAAGAAAAATGAATTTTTTCGCCTTAAAAGCCTAAAATATGCATTTGTTAATATAATGTGTTTATAAATAAACGTATATTGATGAATAGCAAAAATTTTTTAGAAACCATTATTTTAATATAATTACAACAAGACTAAAAGAAAAAACTGTTTTTATGCTATTAGTTATGCGTAGAAAAATTTTTCAAAAAAAAATCACAAGCAATATAATTTCAATAAAATTAGAACAATTGCATTTTTTTCTATAAAGGCCTAAATTGTGCATTTGTTTATAAAATAATCAAATATTGAGAAATAGCACCATTTATTCTGAACAAATTTTGTAAATATAATTACAACAAGACTAGAAGAAAAAAGATTTCTTCCTGCCTGTAAATATCTGCGATGTGCAATTGTTTATATAATTTGTTTATAATGTTAGCTATCAATGATGCATTGCAATATTTTTCTATAAAACATCATTGGCAATATAATTTCAACAAAATTATAAGAAAATTGATTTCTTTCCGCTTAAAAACACCTAAAATGTGAATTTCATTATATAATTTGTTTATAAAATAAACTATTAGTTAAGCATGGAGAAAAATTTTCAGAAAACATAATGGTAATATAATTACAATAAGAATAAAAGAAAAAGCGATTTCTTTCTGCCTATAAGTATGTGCGATTTACATCTGTTTATATAATTTGTGAACGGAATTAATTAATGACATCCGATCTTAAATTATCATGGCCAGGTATCATTCTAACGATGAAAGCAAGGAATTGAAAAGCTGAAATATACTTTGAAGAAAAATAACCCCTGATGTCGATTATTCGTTAACACTATTTGTTCATAACAATTAACTTCATAAGCTAGCTATTTCTCTTTATTTCTTATACCAATGAGCATTCAATTCAAGGAAAAGCAAGTATAAGACAAATTTGTGGGAGGAGATAAAAAATGAAATTAAAAAATTTACATTTGTTCGCTGTTTGCATTAACATAAAAATTAAATAGACAATAAAAAATCCAAAATTGGCTCTCACCAATCTCTGAAGAATTTAGTTCTAAATTTTTCAAAAAAAAAGATTTAAAATCGATGCATAATTGCACGGTAGACCGCAGGACTGCCTAGTGCAGATTTAATGAGGAAGGTTGAAAACGTTAAAGACAGGGTTTCAAAACAACGAGGATGTGGTAGACGGCTGTGAAAAAGCTCTTATTACCGAGATTGGTACCTGTATTATTCAAGATGGAGCTTAAAATGAAGCGTTCCGTCTTTCTAGATCATTTTTCGTATACTTTCTCAGTGTCTTTATTTTTTGTCTTTTTTGATTTGGTTCCTGAGACAGTAATTATTCTACTGCAATTTTTATGCAAACCTCGCATAAATACAATGGTAAATAATAAATGTCTCTTCAAAGTAATATTTTTTTGTAACATGTTTTTTCAATTCAGAAACAAACCCTTTGTGCTTTTAAAAAGACTCGCTTGACATCAAATTCCGCTTTTCCTTTGGTCTCGCTTCGTGCTTCCTTGGGCTTGATTTTTAGTTAACGTATTATAAATAACATCTTTTCTCCTATGATTATGAATTGTTTGATGTGATATGTTAACTACGTAATGTAAAGGGCAAATACAATCCTCACTGAGGGGTTTTTCGAAAAATGGTATTTTTGTTGTTTTTTCTTAATTAATTGAAAACATGATACATTTTATGCGACTAGGAAGAAGCAGACCGCCACCCAGAGTGTACCCATGGTGAAACGAAAATCGTCGCCATGAGTTCACCATGGGTACACTCACGGTGGCGGTCTACTGCTTTCCAGGCACATAAAATGCATTACATTTTCAAATAATTTGGAAAAAACCACAAGACCATTTTTGGAAAATCCCTGTGTGAGAGATTGTATTTAGCTCTTTAGATTATATGGTTAAAGTATGACATCATATAATTTATAATTGCAAGAGACGAGTTGTCATTTGTAATACATTGACGAAAAATCAAGCCGTAGGAAGGCGCTTTAAGGCACTTCAAATTAGTGTCGATATTACCACACATATATAATACACACACACACACACACACACAAACATATAATCTAAAGGCAATTATACTGGTTTGGACAGATAGGTTTTTTCGGAATATTTTTTTTTTTTGTAATTGAAAATTGAGTGTTGTCACGCCTGAAACTGACAACGCTTAGACTCTTGTGTACACTCGGCTTTCGGTTATTACCTAACTACCTTATTACCTATTATTAATTGCCATATTACATGATCAAACGAGACCGAGACTCACGAGACTCGTCTGAAGCGCCCGTATGGTCGTTTGCTGATAATAATGGTTCGTGCTTCAATCACTCTATAAAAATGAAATAAAATTTGCATTTAGTGTAATTCTTGTGTGTACACTGGGGTGGCTCAAAAAGGCTTTTATTTTTTAGAGGGCAACGATCCCCCCAATTTCATTCCAAATTCGGAAAAAGAGATTCCCTATTTTTTTATTTTTCGATTTTAACAGGTGCCGGTTTTGACTTGAAATTTCCCATGTAAAATGCATGGAGAAAAATCACTTTTTTGAGTTTTTGGAATAATTTTGTAGGGTTTAAAAAAATATGACGGGAAAGTATGGGAGCCTGTAGAGAACTGTATAACGAAGATTTTCATGTATCATATATTTGGGTTTGACAGCCCTAACACACTCCCACGAGTACCTGAAAACTTCCCTTAAAACAAAAAATGTCAATTCTTCATGAAATCGACATTTTGAGCACTGTATTCTGGTCTTTTTTTACTTAAAATTATTAATATTGGTGTAGTGGAATATTTATTATCATTGGTTAATTAATTTTTAATTACTTAAACAAATGGAATTTGTTTAAATATTTTTTTCGCAAATTAAATTTTTTCTCCTTAAAATTATTACTGTTAGTCTAGTGAAATATTTAATAACATTGGTTCATTAATTTTGAATTGTTCGAACAAATAGAATTTGTTTAAATACTTTTTTTAATTTGTTTTTTCACTGCAAATGATTCCGCGGAGAAAAAGATATCGCAAAACCTCTGTATTGAAATAAAGCGCAATATGATAACGTGCAAGCAGTTTTCGGAGCATTTATAAAAAGCTATAGGATATTATAATGCACTAACATCGCTTGGATACTACTAGAGCCCTCGTATATATAATATAATAAAAAAATAATATAATTAAAATCTTGCAATGTACGATATCACGATTTAGCGCTATTATAATGCGATAATTACGATATATAGCGCAGGAATCACGCTATATATTGCAATTCTTGCGATATCGTTTTCTCCGTGTACCATTGGTCTAGTAGAATATTTATTAACATTAGGCCATTCATTTTCAATTATTTAAACAAAAGGAATTTGTTTAAATAATTTTGTTTTGATTTTTTAAATATAAAAATTACTACTGTTGGTCTAGTGAAATATTTATCAGCACTGAGAAAACTATATCGCATGAATTACAATATATAGCGTGATTCCTGCGCTATATATCGTAATTATCGCATTATAATAGCGCTAAATCGTGATATCGTACATTGCAAGTTTTTACATTATATAACGCTCGAGTTTTACTCGAGGTGTAGTGACAATTACGACGCCAGCACAATCCAGCGTCGTTTAACTTCATTAAATTTCAGAGAAATGTGGATTCCCATCTGTCAGTTACATTTTGCATCGGCGAGTTCAGAATTATTTTCCTAATCTCAGTGAAAATGTGTTTAATTACTAACCGTTGCAGGTCTTACCTACAGTAAATTTTTCCTTTTTTCTGTTATTGTTTTAAATCTGGTGTCTCGATTTATAGCTCGAACTCACTCATACTCTGCTTTTTTCCCATTGCTGCTAAGGACGCCGCGCCGTATAGAAGATGATACTAACCAAATTTAAATTCATTTTTTTCTGTGATATTAGTGCATTATAATACCGTACAAAGCTCTTTAACTGATTGTACATTATCATATTGCGCTTTCTTGTAATATAGATATTTTGCGATATAATTGTGCGATATCTTTTTTTCCGTGAGTAATAATTAATAACTAATTAATAATTATTAATTTATCAGTAACATTTATGTAATAATTTTTAATAAAAACTTTGTTGGTAAATAAAATTATTCAAACAATGTTGATAAATATTAAATATAAATATAAATATTAAAATAAATATAACTAGACCAATATTAATAATTTTAAGTAAAAAAATACGAGAATACAGTGTTCAAAAGGTCGATTTCATGAAAAATTGACATTTTTGGTTTTAAGGGTAGTTTGTAGGTACTCGTGGGGTTGTGTTAGGAGTGTCAAACCCATAGGTCTTAGAGATGAAATTCTTCGTTGTATAATTCTCTACTGGCCTCCATACTTTCGCGTCACATTTTTTCAAACCCTAAACAATTATTCGAAGAGTTTAAACAAGTGATTTTCCCCATGCATTTTACATGGGAAACTTCAAGTCAAAACCGGCACCTGTTAGAATAAAAAAATAAACAAATAGAAAATTAGGGAATTTCTTTTTATGGATTTGGAATGAAATGGGGGGGAGGGGTCGTTGCCCTCTAGCATGCAAAAAATTTCTGTTATGCATTTTTGGACCACCCTAGTGCACACCTTAGTGCCCCGGTGCCTTAGAATGGTACATGTTTGCTTGTGGTAGTATGTAGGTGCATTTAGAACTTATTTAGGAATTTTATTTGCAAAAATAATATACTCCAAAGTGTACATATAGCTCGCGCACACACCCTGGATACCTGGATACTCACTTTAGAGATTCATTTATTAGAATAAACGAGAAGTAAACGATTTCAATTGCATCATTATTTAAAAAAAAATTTTTAAAGGGAGGTCGGTACCTGGGTGTTCTGGATGTGTAACAACGTGAAATAGTTTTAGAAATTTGATCAAAAAATGGAAGAACAAAGGTATTAAACGAACTATATTCCTTTAAATCTTTCTGATTATTATCTGCAAGCAAATTATTACTCTCTTTGCTTTTGATTTGTTGAACTCTAATTGCAATATCTTTCTCTATTAACTTTTGTGGATAATGATTCAGAAGAAGAATATTTCTAACAATATTTTAATTTCTTGTGTGGAATGAAAAATGGGACAAACCTAGAGCTCTGTCAACTAAGTTTTTGATTACTGCAATTTTGTTTTGAAAGGAATGAGCAGAAAGGAAATTTTAAATTCTACCTGAATATGTATTTATTCTATACCAATTGGCAATAATATTACCATCCCAACCCTTAATTACTTCTATGTCCAAAAAACTGATTTTATTATCCTGTTCTATTTCATGAGTAAATTGAAGTTTTGGATGAAAACTGTTAAAAGTATCAATGATCATTTGCAACTTTTCTAGAGGAACACATAATAAGCTTTCATCGACAAACCGAAAATAAAAAGGCAAAACAAAATCTAATTTCCCAAAAACAAAAAACTCCAAATCTTCCATCACTATTTCTGCTAAAATTGGAGAAATGACCGAACCTTTGGAAGTGCCAAACCTCTGTCTATAAAAAGATCCATTAAATTTAAAATAAGTTGACTCCATAATAAAAACTATTCCTTCGATAAAATCTTTTTGAGATAAACGAGTACGAGTTTTTATATTATCCCATCTATTTAAAATTGCCCGTTTAACTAATTCAAGGGGTATATTCGGAAACATTGCAATAAAATCCATTGAAATCATTACATTGTCATCCGGAACCGTTTTTTGAATAATACTTTTTTGAAATTTCCAGCTATTTTTGACATTATATTCAGAAGTTGTAATAATTTTTCTTTCCTCTTTTGTATTTTTGTCCGAAAATTTTTTTTTTAGATATATATATTTTTTTCAAATCACAATACAATTTTTTGTTTTTGTTTATTCGTTGTGGTCCAAATTTGGACGTTGGATTTTTGTTTTTAACAGGAGTTTGCATCAATTTGATTATTGGACGTTAAATAGGATTTTTAATTTGGATTTTAATCTAATTTAAATCTCTTACACTTTGTTTTATGAATATAGTGTTTCAGTCTAAAATTTCAATTTGTAACCCATTTGATTGGAAATTTTTCAATAGAAACAATGTATAATTGTTTTATATTCAGCAACTAACACTCTGCCGCTACGCTGCTGTTGGTCAGGCAAGACTGATTACTGTCTCTCTTTTCGGTCCCGCGGCCCACGTATCACCAACATGCCGAGGACTTTAATTTAAGGAACGTCGTAAACCCATTTTTCTTAAATCCTGGTTTCAGAGTAATTATGATTCAAATTTAAACAATTTTAAACTGAATTTTTTTAGATAGAAATCCTAGAATCGTTTACATTTCAGAATGCTATATGTAACTTTTAAATGTTACAATTTTAATTTTTTCTTTTTTCTCAAGTTTGTTAGTGAATGTACTGAATTTTGATGTACAAATAAAAATTGCGCAATAATTAATAATTTTATGAAGTAATATAAAAATAATATAGGTTAAAGTAAAAGGAACTTTTCTGTTTTTTTACATTTTTGGCGAGTTGAAGGCGCAAAAATTTGGTATTTCAACCCTTTTATTGTGCTTCAACCTAAAAAGGTTAGTTTTTAATTTTTTTATTGGTAGAGAGACACTTTATGCGTGTAATATTTTTATTGAGTTGGAAAGGAGGAAATTTTATTAAAGGATTTTTATCTTAAAAAAATTATGATTTCTATATTTTATGAATTGGAAGGATAATTTTTTTAGAAACATTTTTAATATTTTGCAAGAGAGTAAATTTTAAATTTCAATTTTTTGCTGAATGCGAAGAGACTCGTTTTTTGTTTTTATCATTTTTCTTGAGTTGGAAAGTATGAAATTTCGGTTATTTTTTCTCAATTTGAATAGAACATTTTTACCATTCTAACTTTTTTATTGAGTTCAAGGGTGACAGCTTATAATATTGTTTCTACTTGTACACTGTACATTACGGTTATTTTTAGAATTAAGTGATACCATCATCATTTTCTCGTTAGTAATGGCTGATGGAATTGACATCAATCTTTCACAGCGGATTTTCAACTATTAACCTGTTAATTGGCAAATAATAATGATTGAGTATAATTAACAATATATTAATTTCAGGTCAAAAAATTTGTTCTTTATAAAAAAAATGCTTGAAATTTAATAATCGACTGATAAATTTATGAAATTTATGATAAAAAAGATTACGCTACTGCTGTATCAATTGAATTTTTGTTCTGTGCAATAATTGAATTATGTTTACGTTGATTTAATTTTGAGTCAGTTGGTTCATTGAACAAATAAATAATTCCCATATGACAATATTACATTAAATGCTACAGAAAAATGTCCATTTTTAGAATTACAACGCGAGATAGGGAAGACAGTCTGAAGAAACGATTGTAACTTTTTATTAAAGAAAGCTTAAAAATCAATATTTAAAAACGTCTACAGAGGTTTGAGCAATTTAATTATACTTAATTACGTAGAAAATTCAGAATATGAAGTTGCATAAAAAACTGGAATCTAAAAGAGAAGTTTTTATCAAAGATTCATTCAAGCATTCCGAGTGCAACTAATGAGTATCCGAGCGCAAATGCCGACAAACGGATGTTCTACGCGGGCGCGAAGCGGGCCGCGCGCGAATAAAATGTGCGGTCCTGTCTACAATGGGATACGCTTGCTGACAAAATTTCATGCGAATTCGAGTAATCTCATTTTCCGGCCTTCTGAATTTAATTAACACAAAATTAAATAAGTCCTCTGCACTGCGAGGATTCTATTCTGGGATTAAAAAGGAACATTTTATTTTGCACTCTGAGAGCTCTCTGTGAGAAAAAAACTGATAGATGAAGAGTCCATTTCCGACATTTTCATTTATATGTATTTCAGTGAGGTTGCTTTTCCCTCACATCTTTCATTTTCCTCATCCACTTAAATTTCTGTGATTTGAAAATACTCTGAATAGAATTGTAAAAGCGCCAAGCAGAGTTGGGTAGTAACTTTTGTTTCAAGTAACTAAGTTACTGAAAATTTACCTTATTTGTAACTTTTGGAATAACTTCGTTACTATTTTAAAAAGTAACTTGTAACGTCACTTAGTTATGATTTTTGCATGCACATGAAATTTTCATTTTAGTTACTTTGAAGTTACTTTATGTTTGACAGCATATTTTTTAAACATAAACTTGAAACAGTAAAATTGTGTAAGAAAATTGGACAAGGTGGCTTAAAACATAATATATTCTTTCAAACTCTGTTTTTCAAAAATAAATATTCAAGAAAGTCATTTTGTTTAATATAATTGCACAGAAAGGCATGAAAATGAGAAAAATATGTTTCTAAATAACAATGTAAACGGGAATATTTTGACTTTTTTGAGTATTTTTTCTTAAAAGACGGTTTTTTCCAGAACATACTTTTTTTACGTCTTCTTGTTAAATTTTGTTGCAAAACTTGACCGTGCTAAGTCTATGTTTTTAAAAAACATGTACTTTCAAATACTTAATATACAGAAAAAATTAAAAAGAACCGAACTCTATATAGAGTCTAGAGTTCGGTTCTTTTTGCCGTTCTCAAAAGAGCGATTCTCAGTCAACCCTTTTTTTTTCATTTTTTTTTGTAAAAATTCGTCTTTTTTGTTGAGCTGAACTGCAATTGCTTTCAAATTAATATATTTTTCCGTTGAGGTAATATCAACCATTATATTTTTCTTTGGAAATTTATCTGTTTCGTTTGAAAATTCGTGTATTTTGTTAAAAATTCAACTATTTTGGTAGAAAGTTAAACTAGTTGGTTGAAAAATAACGAAGATTTTTGTTTTAAATTCCTATTTTTAGTTTGAAAATTCAACGCTTGGCTAAAGATTGTTGTTTTTGAGTTAAAAGTGCATCCCTTTGGTTAAACACGTAACTATTTTCTTTCAAATTCGTTTTTTTTTGTTTTGGTAGAAAATTGAAATATTTTAGTATAAAAATTGATATATTAAATTAAACTTAACTTTGTTGTTAAAAGTTCTACACTTTTATTGAACATACGTCTTTTTGGTTTGAAAATAATAAAAAATTCGACTATCTGGTTGAAAATTAATATCTTCGGTATGCGAATTCATGCATTTAGTTAAACATTCATTTATATATTATTTAATTTGACTATTTTGATAGAAAGTCCAACTATTTGGTTGAAAAGTAACTTTATTGTTGAAAATCTCTTCATTTTGGCTTAAAAATTCACCTTTTTTGGTTAAAAATAAAACTTTGGTTAAAAAATGGGACTGAAAATCTTTTCTTTGTTGGAAATCAAACTTTTTTAGTCAAAAATTTATTTGGTTGAAGATTCAACTATTTTGTTAAAATGTTATCTACTTTGTTGAAAACGCAATATTTCTACTTTAAGTTTTAGGAATTGAAAGCGTTTCAAATTAAATCATACAAAATTTGTTTTGTTCAAATTGAAGTTCAATATGAAAAAGCATTTTTAAATACCGTTGAAAATAAAGTCAATGAAACAAGTATATAACTTTGGCGATCCTGCGGAACAATGCAGGAAACCAAAGTCCGTTCAGAATCTGATACCACAGGATATTTCAAGTGACATCTCTATCACTCAATTTGAATTTTATTCTAAATACATATTGTTGTTCACTTGCCGAAATATTGTTGTATTATTTCGTTAATTTAAATAATGCCCATTTTTTTTAATTAAGTTTTTATGAGTTATCGTGTCAGTTATTTTGATTTGTAAATTATAAAATTAGGAAAGTTAAAAAAGTAACTTTTAAGGTAACCTGAAGCTACTTTACATTCTAAGTTTTCAAGTTCTGATTGTATTTATTCGCTGGTCTGTTTCGCTAGACGGTTTTAATGAAGGCACTAAGCTCTTTAGATTGCATCTGTGCTTTACAATTGTTCATGGAGCTGTTTATTTGTGATGGGGTATTCCTGGAGAGTTTCCCTGTAGCATTTAATGAACGAATTTTCTACAATGACGTGTGATAGGAATAGAACGAATTTTTTCGAAAGGTTGAGAAGGAAATTGTATTTAATTGAACACGCTGTCCTTAGCATTGCTTTGTAGTATATTACCGAGTTGAAAAGTGTTTAATTTGAAGTTCAATGATAATGGAATTTTTTACATTATACACTTGTCTGAAATCTCGCGAACAATTTTTAATTAAAATTAAAAGACTTCGCCGAGGCCGTTTTAGAGAGCAGAGTCGATTTCTGTGTTTAATAAATGCGAAATGAAAACATTTAACTAAGGGGATATGGTAACAGTTGCTTACATTTCTTTTTCTGGAATTTTCAATTAATTGTGCGTATCCCACGAATATGTCGCAATGTCCGTACATAATTTAATAAATGAATATTTTAAGGTGACATTTTAAGCACTTGTTTGATCCCTTTTTAAATAAATCGATAGTTTGTAGATGAAAAAATGTTTAAAAATTTTTAGGCAACATTCATAATGTCCTTTACGATATATTTTTTTATTTCGTATTGCTTTTTTATAGTAATAACAATAAAAAACATGTTTAAGGGACTTTTTGGTTGATTTGCATTTTTGGTCGTTTTTTATTTGTTTTTACGATAATATGATCAGTGTTAACTATTTAATAATGGTCATGACATTTTCCATCCATGCATTTAGGCTTATTTTTATAATTTTAAAACGGACAGACATTTCAAAATTAGTTACGATTGTTTTTTAATAATTATTATAATTTTTAATCAATTTTATGAATAATTAGATATTATTTTATTAATATACTTTCAGGTATAGAATTAAGTAAAGTACATTTAATAGATCTTCCGTGCGTATTTTGTTTCTTTTTGATAAAAAATATGCTGCTACACGTTTGACGAACTGCTTGAATTGCAAACATTGCATTTTTTCAAAAAGAGCTGTCTTTTGATGTTTGATTAATAATGTTCATGGTATTGTAAAGAGGAACTTTTTCCACGTTATGATTCAATGCTTTTTTAAATAATAACAAAGATTTCAGAATTTCAGAATTTCAGAACTAACTCTTAAATTGAAAATAATTGTGCTGAAGGCCATGTAACACTTATCTGATTCCTAACGTACTGACATTTTTGTCGTCAAACTAATTTTTACATGAAATGAGATAGTGAGTTGGAAGTTTGGGATATTAAAAGATTGTTCTGAGGAAGGTTTGATACCTTCCTCAGTGACTTTTATTTTAATTTCATCTATAAATTTTTCTAAATTTAATACCGACAATTTTAAGGTGTAGAAAATTAAAAAATTTACTTAAAAAAATAAGTTACTTTCAACGCCTGAGTAAAAAAGTCCCATTGGGATCCCGGATTAAGTGCCGCTAAATATGATATATGGTTTATGCAAAGTGAAAAAATTGTGTATAATATTTCCCTCCATGTTTAACTTTTCCGCTTGGGTAATCACTACTTAAATACCAATCTTGTGTACATTGTTTAAAAATGGGAAGTATGTTTTATTTTTTTTTTACCAGAACCTTTTTAGTACCTTTTTAGTACGTTTTTAGTAGTAAAAATTGCATTTTAGTTCAGTAAGAGTTCAAACAATTTGTTAAAAAAAGTTCTTTTTAACGTTGATCCCTGGTTGAAAATTAAAAAATCTTGTGGAAAATTATGTTTTTGTTTGTTTAAAAATTTATTTCTTAAACTAAAAATGTAAATTTTCTATTTTTGATCAAAAATGTATCTTTTTGTGTTGAAACTTAGATTAAAAATTAGAAACAAAATTATTGATAATTAATCTCTGTAGATTGGAAATTGAACTACTTGTTAAAAAATTTCACTGTTTTCCTCAAAATTCGTTTCTTTTTTATAATGTAAAATATAATATACATCTTTTTGGCTTGAAAATTGAACTTTTTGGTTGAGAATTCCACTGTCTTTGGTTGGAGTTTAATCTTTTTCTGTTTTAAAATTTGTCTATTTGGTCCTGAAAATTCAAGTATTTGTATTTAAGATTGAAAAGCAATCTGTCTTTTTAGGAATAATTTTATGTAAAATAAGCATGAAAAAGATATCTAAATTTCTTGATACGGAATAGTATTCAGATTTTGTAATTATATTTAATTTTTGTAACGTACATTTCTACCTTGTAAATGATGTTAATAAATTGCTATACTGCAAAAAGTATCATCCAATATTCCTATACATCATATGCACAATGTAAAAAACGGTGATACTAAAGTATTCAACAATGCACATTTGTAAAAAAAGAAAAACTTTGCACAATTCTCTTTTTAATTACATTTATTGTGAAAAAATGTAAAAATACTAAAATATAATAATTAAAACTCTAGTCACTATTACAAATTGATGTTGAAACGTTAGTCGCCCCAAGCACCCTGTCAGATATTTCGTATCTGCGGTGCTGCTTGGGTCTGAGAGGAGAGTGTTAAGCACGCGTCTACCACCACTCGCTCTCCAGCCGAAATAGTGGTAAGCGCAAAACATGTGCGGCTGGCGGCAATTTCTCCAGCTTGAGGATTTCTGGTTTAAAACATTATTTTTTTTTAGAAAAATACAAAAGACTTTACGATAATCGAGGCAACCGCATTCTCAGCAGGGCACATTACTGGCGCTACTGCTACGCATGCAATACGACCTTCTCTCGTATTCAGGCTGTTTACACAGTCCCTAAGTCATGATACAAAAAAAAAAGGATACAATTGCCTCGATTATCGTAAAGTCTTTTGCATTTTTCCCAGAAGAAAATAATTTAAAAAAAATTTAAATGCAACTTTTTGCTAATTAAAAATACATGCAACACTTTCAGAAGCCAGGAATGTGTAATTTGCTTACAGAATCATCTCTGTACGTTCCCTAGTTTCGGAGATGATACCTTCCTACCTTTTCGTTAACAATTTATTAACAAAAAAATACTTTTTCACCTTTCATTCGCCAGGAAATAATCGATAATCAACCTTTTGATACTCTGTATCAGTATTGTCAAACCCTTCAACTGCAACATGCATGTTGTTTAATATTTTTAGCTTTTTTTTGTTGAGATTTTCTCGAAAATCTGTACAAAAATCGAGGTGCCTATATTTTCATTCTAACAGTTGTAACTTTCTAATGACTTCGAATACTGCAATATCACTTCAACAGCATAATCTATACATGTATAGGAATGAATTTAGGCACAAAAAATCCATTTTTTCGATCGGATACACGGGGTGACCCCCTTAAATGAAAATTATTTTCATGTTCATCTTTCTTAAGTCTAAGTGCCCTTCGTGTCTGCCCTAATATAAACTGCATTACAATCTTTGCAATTAACCTGGTAAATTACACATTTTTTCCATATCGTTTCATATCTATCTTTTCAAAATTTTACAATTATATTGCTGTTAACGCTCATTACTTACACGAGGTCAGAATGACCCCAACATCAACTTCAGACTAAAATTTGAATTGCAGCGTGTTTAAATTAGGACCTTTGTTGCCATCTGGTAAGAGTTTAAGGTCTCTACTATACGTCCAACATGCTACCGTTGAAAGTACCTATGCTGCTTTTGTAGTTGAATGAACAAATTGTTAATCATTTTTTGGGACCATTGTGACCCCATATAAGTACAGTTGTCGAGATCCATAAAAATCAAAGATTTTATTTCTGTGTTTTTTTGTACTCAAATAATCATGGCAAGTGTAACTAAACCGAATGTGTAGTTACACGAAATTTGTCGTAACCAACGATTTGATATTTTTAACATTTCAGTCATAATATCATGTCCATCGTGTCAGTGCCCAATGTGTGCAAAGCATCGCGATTCATTATGCCTTGAATGTGCAGGCAAAGAGAAAAAATACATTTTTTTGTTTCTTCATTTATTATACTGCTCTTTTAGATAAAAAAAATATTAACCTGATTAGAAACACTTGCATATGAATAAAAATATATCAAAATATTGAATTTGTTATTGGACTTTTATTTTTTGTCTAAATATGCCTCCCAAACGAACTTAAAAATAATTATACTTTTTTAATCAGGCATAACTATACGATTTTTTTATTGATACACGATATTAGAAGATTATCCAGAACAAAGTCAGCTGGGGTAAATTTGATCCCATGTAAGTAATATGCAATTTTTCAGAGGTGTAAGTGATGAGGGTTAAATGGAACTCTATGTATGGTATGTAAACCTAATTCGCTCTACATTGATTTCAATATCTTGGAGATTTTCCCAAAATATTGAAGAAAAACCATGTTAAATGTATTATAATTTTCTCTATTTATTGTATTGTGATTATTGTTCATGTCTTTTATATAATTTATTCTGTTATGGACATGTTTTTAAATTAAATAAAAAGGATAATGGTTAGGAAAAAGAATTTGTTTACATAGTTCAATATTTTTTTTATTTAAAACTGGATTTGATAATTTAAGGGATCTATCAATCAAATTTGTAACAACTCTTGTCTTGTTTTGAATAGTGATTTGAAATAAAATTAAAAGTTCTTATTGAGCAAATAGTTTTCCTATACCAATCTGTGATAATCGGTTTTTTTAATCAATTTTAATTAAATTCATATCAAGTAAATTTTATTTAACTTCAGTTCCAATTTTGACCGTAAATTGTAATCTTGTATGTATGTATGCTGGACATTCCCACAAAAAAGTTGTCTAAATTGTGTACGAGACTACTTATCTTTATATATTTTGAGCCGCTGAATCCGAATCCGGCCTCAGAAATTCCCCTAGGAAGCAGATTTTTTCCCTAGCCTAGGAGAAAAACTTAAAATCAAGAGAATTCTGGGACCTGCTTATGTAATATTTTTACGATGACAAGGTGTTACGAAACTTTATGTTCATTGGTTAGCTGAATTCAAAATTGACATCAAAATCAATCTATACGGGGCGTCATATTTCCCCTAGACAAAAAATGTGTAATTTACAAGGTTAGTTGCAAAAATTGTAATAACTTCTTGATCAATTTTGTGATTTTTTTAAAAATTAAAATAAACAAATTAATTATTGGGGCATCTATCGACGGAAAAATGAGATTTCTTTCGATGTCAGTCCTTTCAACTGGGAACTTTATGATAATTTCAACAACATCCATAATTAGTTCATAAATGTTATGATTTTTTAACAAATTCAATAAACAAATGGACTATTCCGGTACTTGTCGCCTGAATAATGCATTTTTTAAATTTATATAAAAAATTCATCAAATTTTTCAGGTAATTATGAATGTTACTGAAATTATTATGAAGTTCCTAATTTAAAAAAAAAGTTAAAGAAACGACGGGGGAATTAAGAAAAGCATGTATATACTGTGAGGATGTTGCGCTTGGACTACAACTTAGTGAGGTTGTTGGAAAGTCTGTTTGGAATTCACTTTTGAATTTCCACGTATACGAGAACTATGCTGCAGACATTCTGCACGAACTGTTTGAGGGCGTCTGTAAAACTGACGTAATTTTTTTTCTGCGATACTACATATGTGAAAAGAGGAGTTTTTCGGTCGCGTCTCTCAATGCCAGAATTAATTCATTTAATTATAATTTAAATGGCTTAGGAAATAAGCCTCCTTGTTTCACATATGAAGATATCCAGGAAGATATCCAGGATACTTGGCTTTATTGAGATAATATTTCGTTATTATTATGTATGAACTCTAGCTGAGAAATTAATTAGATCAGTTTATTTATATTCTAGTATTATATTGTTGACAACGCATATTTCCCATCAATTTTTAAACACGCCTGCATACAATTTTTTTACATTTTGCTACCAGTCCTAAGCCTGGGTAAAGTGTGGAGGGAAATTCATGGGAAATGTGAGTTGAACCTTCTACGGCGAACGACGAGAAGCGGAGAAAGTAGTAGCATGGAGGGGGAAGACAGCACCCGCTGTGTTTTCTGACCGCGCCGCAACTCGACATCAGCCCTCCTGGCGCACCGAATAGAATGAACGGAAAGGATACGCTACCAGCTACACCGTATCCTTATAGTCTTCACATAGTATCCCTTCCGTATCATGCAAAAAAAACTAAGAAAAAAACAGTTAGCTGAACCTTTAATTTATTGCAATTCGGATTCTTCGTTAATTTTTCTGTAAGAAGTTTACGGAATAATAGCAATAGTTTTTTTTTTCATTGTTAAAAAATTAATAAAATACAATACCTATCATTAGCATAGGCTGAAGGCCACTTCAAGCGCATCTTCTTTCAGTAGCAGCATACTACTTGAGCTAATATGGATGCGCTTATGACATTTTAAAAAAATTTTAATGCTGCAAAAAACTAATTCAATTACTCCATGAAATTCGAAAGGAAAATTTAACGTAGAATCCGAATTGTATTCGGTCTGCCGGGGCTTACCATATTAACACCTTCAAAAATACTTTTTTAAAGAGTAATTTTTCTAGAAGAATTCTGTTAAAAATTATGGGAAATAAATAGTAAATTTAGAGAAAAATATACACTCATATCTCAATATTTGACTCCCCGCTATTTGGCCATCTCCATGCTTGACTGCTTGACCTTTGCGGTCCTGAGTGTTGGCATGAAAAAACTGCCTCGTTACATGGCCAACCAGACATGAGGCTGGCACAATTGCGAGGCATGAGTGTACTTATATTACTAAAAGTTCCACTCCACCCTAATAGAGGGCGTAGCTCAGTTAACTCATAAGAGGGGCTTTAATTAGTTCATGAGACTAGAGGTAGTACACGTTGCGTTCGTGAAATTCCGGCTTTCAAATCCCTGCGGCGACATTCACTTTGATGACTATCGATTCTGGGAATGGCATAGCATTATACTGGAAAAGACAGACTCCACAGGTAGCAATCATCCCCCTTGTGCTAATACAGACTGGCTTCGTTGACGAACCAATACGCGAAGTTTATATTCACCTAGTGGTTAAATTCAGCAATAAATGAACCTGATCATAGCGCCGAAGTACGCGTGTTTTATCGTTTTGATCATAAAACAAACACATAAAAATGATGATTTAACATAATGAATCTCAAATGGAAATGGCAAATAGCTCTGGACTATTTCCGCAAACTACTCTAAACGGCCTTAAGCCACCATCGTCAACATTTAGGGCTCGTCCATTTACCTCGTTCACTTTTTAGTCCAATGTGAATACTCTATTTTCGCGTAAGCTATCCGAAAATGTCAATCTTGAAACTAAATTACTTTTTTTATATGACAAGTTTATGGTTGAGTGTATAGGCCATTTTTAGAGTCGTAAATTTCAATCCTCCGATTTGATGTATTTTTTATACGTTTTACTTCATGTTTTTTATAGTTAGAAATGAGGTTTAGGTGAGTTTTATGATATTATTTATGGCAGAAGGTATTTCAATTTGGAGTTTCGAGTAAATATTTATGAATTTTATTAGAAATGAATGGAGTCAAATTTCGATGCACAGCGATTAGAGGACGTGCATAAATTTCCAAGTCGTTTTGTTCATAGCAAAGGTGAATCTAAAAAAATGTTCAGAGGGGGCGATTGTGTACTTTCGTTGTAAGCGTGACTCACTCGATGAGGAAAAGAGTAATTTGAGGGAGGGTATAGATTTTTAAATTGATCTAGAATTCTCGTGTTACTTATTTAAGTAAGAATTTCGTTTCACAACACGGGTCTGACGCAGGTTGCTGATCAATCGCTCTAGCAATCGCCACAAGTAAAAAACCTTACAAATTCGTCATGTACGGTTCCCCACGCGGGCCCATTAGTATCCAAGGTATTTGTTTTAGGCGTTATTAACGCCACTGATACTCTTTTTATAAACTATTTGTCGCCACACTTTTCTGCCCTAGCATACCTCTCTAGATTCCTTCACATCCATGCATTTTTTCATGCAAGATCTTGTGTTTCTGCAGCTTCTTTTGTCACTTACATTTAAGGCCTTATTCAAACATTCTAACCGTTCTTTCCGCGGTCTGCCTCTGGCCACGCTGACATTTACTTTACGTTAATACACTTGTTTCGTTAGTCGCTCATATTTCATTCTCTTAACATGCCCAAACTATCTCACAGAATTTCTTTCACATATGGCAAATAGTTTCTCTTCTACGCCACATTTTTGAGGAGCATCTCATTATATCATTTGCAGGAATTTCATATTAATCGCGTTAATTTTACTAATATTTTTAAATTTTTACTTTATTTGTATCTTTTATTCATAATGTTCACATTGTTAGGAAACATAAAAGCGCATGCATAATTGGGATTGTGCGTAAATTGAATATTGCATAGGCTGTTAGTTGGGGGGGGGGGGACAAAGTTCTTTCTATTCTATCTTACATGGGGTTTCAATTAAAAATTAACTTGTTTGTTAAAAAATTAAGTGTCACATTAAGTGTTTCTAAATGAAATGTGATGAAAGTAGCTGCGGGGGGATGCCCGGTGCTCCCTTCGGCGTCACAAAACAGAGAGATAAGAAACAGGAGAGACAAAATAATTCCGAGACTCAGGACTTAATATCACGGTCAGCCCCAAAATTGACATTAAATCCAGATTCATCTATATTTAGTAGAAAACATAACTGTTTTGTAGATAATTCACATTTTCAAATTGAAAATTATGTTTTTCAGATTAAAAATTTAACGATACCAGTTTTGACTAAAAGATTATATTTTTTCTAAGAATTCAACTATTTTATTGAAAATTCTTATTTTCTCGTATTAAACTAATCTCCATGGTTGAAAATTTTAATATTTAGTTAAAACTATATATATTTTGTTAATATTTTGTCCTTTTTAGTAGGAAATTAATCTTCTTGCTCGTAAATTCAACTAGTTGGTTCTTTAATGTATTTTGTTGAGATATCAACTTCTATTTTAGAAAATTAAACTTCTTGTTTGAAACTTAATCTTTTTTTTTGTTCAAAATGTATCTACATTATTGGAAACATATCCTTTTGGGAGAAAATTGTTTACAAAAATTTAAATTGTTATATTTTATCAAATATTATTAAATATTTATTGTTTTAAGGAATACCTGAAGTCGTTCTGGCCATTGAAGGAATTATAATTTGAAAAATCTCAAATTCTAATATTCTAACACTGTTAAATGAAAGAAAGTTGAAAATTAGGTAAATATTATTTCACTTAGTTTGCTTCTTAATATTTATTTAGTGTAATATCGCAAAACGAATAATTGCTTTGACAGGTGTTCAGGTGGGTGACAGTGCGGTTCAGAACTCCACCACTCTCCAAATGAGCCAAAATTCAGTCTCGAAATGATAATTGCCCCTAGATGCCCAGATGTGCCACTACGTTCATAGGAATAAATATGTGGCTGAAAATTCTTATTCTCATCTAAACTTAAAAAAAAATGAAAAATCGACTAGAATGTGCGACCCGTGCAGAAATTTCCCCATCTTTCCTTATTTGAAGTTGAGTGCCGATGGGGACCCTATCATAATATCTAGTCTAGAAAAAACTGGCTGGGCCCCTATAGAAATATTTAGTACAGAAAAAACTGGTTGAGGCCTCTATCAGAATATCTATTCTAGAAAAAACTGATGGGTGCCCTATCAGTTTCTAGTTAAGAATTTCGTGACTCGTACAGGTATGGCAAATCTATCTTATCTTGTTTTTTTTCGTAAAAAAGATTCCGTCCTAATGAAAAACTGTAAATGTTCAAAAACAATTATATTTCATGTCATTATAAAATTTTTAAAGTAGTCTACAACGGGAAAAAACGAAATATTTCAGGAAGAAAATTTTCAATGGATTAAAATTATTCATTTTTAAATTATTTTATTGATATTCCTGTTAACAATTCGTATATTTTACATGTACATAACGTTGCATATTAATAAATATTCAATTAGAAAAAGAGAGTTTAAAATTTTGTTATATGTAGCTTATGAGTATGGATTTTTCATCGACTATCAACTCGAAGGTTTAGTGTAATGGTTAAGACTCCCGACTGCTATAGGCTATAGATTTAGGTATAGATGTAGGTGTTCGACACTTCATAGCGTTACAAATTTTATTTGTAATATAATGTTTTAAAATGTAATATATGTACTCACTCTAAATAGGGACATTAGTATTGAAAGACAAGATACTCGCAATTCATTAATATTTATTTTTAAATACCTTTCTTTCATATCAATTAAATAATCATCAGGTAAGAGAAAGGGTCTAGACGTGGCCTTACTAATCATCGGGCGATAAAAGGACGCTCCCGTTAGGGCCTGCTCAGAAGTTCTAGCTAGGACCTGGCTAATACAGCGTTACAGAACTAGTCAGTCCCTCTCCGTTTTTCCGACGAGCGCCCGATTAGAAGTAGGTAAATCTATCCAGGGCCCTTGTAAACCCCAAACGGAATTTCTACATGGGGACCTTGTAGGCGCTGACGTAGAAACGAGATTATGAAGTGTCCAAGACAGTAAGCCCTTTTTATCTACTTCATCCGCGATTCTAGTCAATCGGGATATCAGAGTGTCCGCCGAAATTGGATCTGAATTCATGTACATAAAATATACAATAAATGAATCAGTTACGATTTGCATGTATTCCTACCCAGTACATGTAAGTGTTCTATGAGACTTCGAAGAACTGATTGTTAAAATGCGAATAGTCTTGCGACATTGGGGGGATTAGGAAGATAAACCTATGTTGAGTCCTTTTTAGTTTTTTAATATGCGAAGCATAATCTAGAGATAGACTTCTCAGCAATACTTCAGATATATGAGAGTATGTATATGAATAAGCGTTCTGTGTATGATTTCCCTAGTTCACAAAGTGACGTGTGATAAATCCCAGCATCTTTAGACCTTGAACGGTACGACAATCAATATTTTAGAGGAAACAGAGTTTATCATCCACAAAAAATCCAAGGTCGCGCATTACATGAACAGTTTCGAGAACAGACTAGTCTATTGAGCATTGGAATTCCACAGGAGGTAATATTTTTCTGAACTGTAGCAGCGTCTTCAAGGAGGTAATGATAGTATACGTTTTTGAATTATTAGCCAAAATTAAGGCCATGACAATGGTTAATATTTTTATAATAGCATTAACATAAATATTAAAGAACAGCGGATCCGTCTGTGATCCTTGATCAAGCCTCCAAACCGCTCAGATAATTATTAAATCATTCCAGTAAATTAACATGAAATCCAAAAGGCTCTGGTTTCTGGATCAACCTCATGTAATTAACCTTGTCGAAAGCACACTTTAAGTGCCTCCGCAATAAAATGAGCGTATAAACCATGATATAAACTAAGATTAGTGCAACAAGACCTACCAGAAATAAACTCATGCTGCTCTTCGGCTATAGAACTTTTACACCAAATTGAAAGTTTATTAACTAATATACCCTGCAATTATGTTTGTGATTGCGTTTATTATACAGGGTTGGCCATCTTCGATGAAAAGATTTGGCAACATTGTAACTTTTGACAGAGATGACAGATCGAGTAATGACTTAGCGCATTTAAAGCATCAGTCTGAGGAGATTTTTGCCATGGAGCAGTACACTCCACGCAAACGCTCTCAGATTGTTGAAATTTACATTCAACAAAACAAGTCAAATGGTACCTCGTGAATAATTTGAGGATTTTTAGTACCATAGAACCGATAATTTTGTTTGTTTACGGCTCCGGTTAACATGAAATGAGCTTCATCGTTCATGATGTTTTTTTGCCAAAAATGATCGTCACTTTCAGCCATTTCGGTGATTCTTCGGGTCCATTCCAATCGACGTGGCTTCTCGGCAGGTAACAGGTTTTGCGTCAGTTGAATTTTGTATGGGAACAAATGCAAATCATGACGCAATATGCGACGTAAAGTGGTTCGTTTTATGCCCAGCTGCTCAGACCGACTGATCATCTGATTGCCTTGGTCGCTTTTTATTTGGACGCTTGGGATTAGTAAGTGCCTCAACTAATGAAAATATTTCATACAAACGATACAATGTAGTCGCAGAAGGCGCAGTTTTCACTTTATTTATTTTTCTCCATGCACGTTGAGTTTCCACAATTGACTTGTTTTGTTAAATGTAAATTTCAATAATCTGAGAGCGTTCGCGTTGAGTGTACTGCTCCATGGCAAAAATTTCCTTAGACTGATGCTTCAAACGCGCTACGTCATTACTCGATCTGTCATCTCTGTCAAAAGTTACAGTGTTGCCAAATCTGTTCGTCGAATATGGCCAACCCTGTATTTATCGGTCGATAGTTCTTAACATCCTATTTATTACCTGTTTTGTATATTGGAAAAATTTAACTAGATTTCCATTGAGAAGGAAAGAAAACAGTAGATAATAATTTAGTAACAAGGGGCAAAATTTGTTAAGCGATTGCACAGCCTTACTAATTGTAGAATAGAGGAGGGATGCCATCAAGATTAGAACCTCCATTACAGTTGATTCTACTGACCCTCTCAAAAACTTTTGAAAAATCGATTTCAACATTGCTTATGTCAAGAGAAAAGCTATTTAATGCTTCACGTTTTGAGTTAAATCGTCGTCTCGTAAATGGGAGCATAGTTATATGCAAATGAATTGGCGATTTCATGATGAGCGCTGACTTGTTTATCTCATAGATATATCATGTATGCGATCGCAAAATCTATTTTTATTGACATTTTTCCAAAAGCATGTCGTTTTCCTAGCAATCTATGCTTTAAATTGTTGATATGACCAACAAGGCAATTTTTGCGTAAAAGTTCGCACCTAGCTCTAAAGTTATAGAAAACTTCGCGATCTCACTAATTCCCTGAAGTCTTAATTGGATATGATACTATAAGTATCATATTTTATATAGGATAATTAAGTAATAAATTCATCCCTATCTCCTGTCCCCAAACGGAAATTTCTTGTTGAGTAATTCGCATTTTTGAAATATAGATAGGAATATATGGGGCATTATTCCTCAACTGCCCCAACTCAAAAAGTCATGTTTTTCGATTGTCTCTAAATTCTGGGAATATGTTCGCCTACCCAACAGTAGTTAATCCACAAACTTATAGACCAGGATTACCAACCCTCTTCAAATGAAGGGGGGCTGAATTTTCAACCCCAATGACTGCAGGGGTAGTTTCAAACGCCTGTAACTTCCTTTCTAATTACGCGATTTAAAATTTTTATGAGGGTTTTGGAAAGTGCTTTTTACACGCTTTCATCCTAT
>NC_046663.1:93312219-93313535 GCF_010883055.1 Belonocnema kinseyi | reverse complement strand
CCCCTTGCCTCTCACTACACAACCTCTTTATGCTGTTCGCCTCTTCTTCGTACCAGCTTTCCACTTTCTTGGAGTACTATTCTGCTTTCGATTATGTTTAGGATTCGGGAAAACCTCACTTTTTTCCTCATAGGAAAATCGTTTCAGATCCAGCTGTCCCTTTGCGTTCGGAGCGAATGAATGATATTTGAGTTACCTGGTATCGTCACAGCCTTACTAAATCGATCTGCTAATTTTATTGTCATCGCTGCATGCTCTTCTTTGCTACTGAAAAATACGACACTTTCCTTCAAGTTTTCTCTGCCCCATTCAAATAACTCGTAAGCTGTTAAGATCTGATTCTCAGCTAAACGTTGCAAGCTGGCTCTTGCAGCAAGACGCTTCAGATTACCTCCGATTCCATCGCATGGTCCTTTTCCATGGGCAGTTGGATGGAAAGTCCAGTCTGCCGGGATGCCAAAATCTTTTTCATAGCACAGAAGGTTCGCAAAGTTGTATTTGTTCTTAAAATGCTGTGGTGCTCCATCTGTGACATAATGAAATTTCTTAGGATTGAAACGCTTCTTAAGATAGTCAACAATTAAACTTTGGTATAAATGCACAGCAACCGTGTCATGGTGTAAGTTGTCTGAAATAATAGCTATTCTCACATGCTTCCATTCGTTCTTCTCTTTATAGTAGATAACTACTGTAAAAATGGACGCCTGATCATTATTCCAATGAGAAGATTGGATCGCATTTTGAAAGACGTAAGCATAGTTTT
The DNA here is from genome assembly GCF_010883055.1 of Belonocnema kinseyi. Classification (NCBI taxonomy): domain Eukaryota; kingdom Metazoa; phylum Arthropoda; class Insecta; order Hymenoptera; family Cynipidae; genus Belonocnema; species Belonocnema kinseyi. The sequence goes on along the minus strand of NC_046663.1, from coordinate 93,312,772 downwards.
CTGCAAAATCGAACATAATCAAGAAATGTTCAACTAATAATGTAGCTTTGAGGTTCTTCAGGAATGATGCCTGTTGCTTTGCATAAAATTCATGAGACTTTAAATTCAATAGTTTTTCGCAGAGTCGTTCAAGAAAGATGTCGGTTTCTGCTATCTCGGTCATTAGATTACTTCTGTCCGTTTGTTGCCAAACTTGAAATCTTAATTCGTTGACGCAGTTCTCATCTAAAATTTGCATTCACATGTTCTTTCAGGACTTGAATGCCAGGACAATTTTCACATTCACTAAAATGACAAGCAGGAGTTGGATTACTGCACATTATTACTTTTAAACAGTCATAGTAGTCAATCAATTCTATACTGGAGTCGACAGTTAGATGCTTAATATCAATAGCATCTAGCATCAGATGCACATTTTCGTGATATATACACACGCAAACCGTATGTATGTCACTCCCTCCAGCCAAAATACAATGTCGTGGTCTGAGTTGTGCAAACTTCGAAAATCCGATTACAGTATTTTCGTTTTCCACTTTGAAACGATTGAACAGCT
>NC_046663.1:93301476-93312119 GCF_010883055.1 Belonocnema kinseyi | reverse complement strand
GGACTCCCTCTACAACCGGCTCTGTAACTCAATGAATTTCAATTTGTCCATTTTCTTATTAGACATTTTTCATAGTAAAAAAGTCAAGCTTTCTTTTGAGATCTATTTAAAAAAAATCGTAGATGCCTAAATTGCGAAAAAAGTTAAATAAACAATTTAATTATTGAAAAAATTGTTTAAACAATTTTTTTTGTTATAAATAATAAAATAGGATAAAAGCGTGTAAAAAGCACTTTCCAAAACCTTCATAAAAATTTTAAATCGCGTAATTAGAAAGGAAGTTACAGGCGTTTGAAACTACCCCTGCAGGCATTGGGGTTGAAAATTCAACCCCCCTTCACTTGGGGAGGGTTGGTAATCCTGGTCTATAAGTTTGTGGATTAACTACTGTTGGGTAGGCGAACATATTCCCAGAATTTAGAGACAATCGAAAAACATGACTTTTTGAGTTGGGGCAGTTGAGGAATAATGCCCCGTATATCAGAGCTTGAAGCGATTATTTGCTTGGGGCGAAGAATAGCTAGTGATGAGTGGTGTAAATTTCTAAGAAAAAGAAGATAATAGTGGCATACAAGGAAGTAAAAACCAAATCAAGAAGCTTAGCTGATGTAAGCTTTGTCTGTTGGTTTTTTGGAAAAGATTATAGAAGCCGCATGTCTCAAAAACTGCGTTTGCGTCCTCTGTTGCAGAAGGCAAGGCGCTGTTGCTAGAAAAAATACATGAGCCTCGATCGTCATTCTGCAGCGGATGTTGCAGATGTTATAGTGGCCAATGCTGATTTTAGTCGTAGGTTTAGTCCATTCAAGAGCGGTGCAGTTATCAATCCTTAGATTACATTAAATGATAATTTGATGACGATTTTTTTCTCAAAAAATATCTTCTCCTTCACTCCGCTGGGAATCAAACCATAGAACTTATAATTGCTGGTCAGATGCTCTTCCCTTAAGCTACTAGAGATATCGAAACAAGAATCCTTTTTCAGAAATACACGCATTATTATGCCAAGTGTTACAAGTCTAATTTTTCCAGGAATCTGTATTATCATCGAAGAATAACAAAAATTCTTAAGGTCTTTTCAGACTAAAGGAGCTATGAATTAGACATATTTTTAATACAATTTTTTCTAAAAAAAGATGTTCTCATTCGCTCCGATGGGAATCGAACCACGGAACTTTATCACAATAATGCGTGTATTTCTAAAAAAGGGTTTTTCTTTCGACCTTCTTAATAGCTCAAGGAAAAAGCACCTATCCGGCAATCGGAAATTCGGTGGTTGGATTCCCAGAGGAGCGAGGAATGTATTTTTTTCAGGAAAAAATTAATTTAGAATTTCTGTTATTCTCTGATAATAATACAGATTCCTAAAAATTTTCTGAAATAAATTTACCAGCAAACCAAAAACAAATAACATAGTTTCTTACTAAAAAAAACCTGATAGAAAGCCCTGCCGGCAACTTCAAAGAAGTAATTAGTGTTCGATAATCGAAGCTTCGAAATTTCAAGTGCACGGGAATAAGTAGTTCCCCACCTTGTTCAAAAATACTCTTCAAGTTCTCCCTGTCGCTTCCGTAAATAGTGCACTTGCTCAGACCAATTTCAGCAATTAAATTATTGGAATAGAACCACGTTTCTGTGAAAATGATAACGTCATGTAGTCGCAAGATGAGTCGCGATTGGTATTTTAATTGGACTCTGGTTAAAGGTATGCGCAAAAGTTATATTTATCATTCTATTTTTATTTCTTCCCATATGATAAAAGTAACCCCTTTTCTCAATTATAAAAAGAGGGTAAAGAACCCCTACTCGCTTTGATCCCACTCTCAACTTTAAAAAAAATGTTAACATTAAATGTAACCTGTTTAATAAGTTAGTTTCAATTTGTAAATAGCCTGCAATTCTAGCCAAAGACAAATGCAATGCAAATAGTTTTATATTAAAACATTTCCATGCCTATCTAGAGTTCTCAATTTTTTTAAAATTAAACTTGTAACAAACCGCAAAGTTTTTTAGGGTTGGTATGTAAAACTTTAACATACTAAACTCTTAAAGTTCTCTGCTACTTTTTCCTCAACTGCAAAATTTTACATGAACTTTTTCGAAAAGAATCGATTTTCTCAACCAATCAGATATGAGGATAATGCGCAAAAAGAAAAAAGATTGTTAATTTTGTATGGGACCTCACCTTAAGCGAACCCCAGTTTCAGACATTCGCGATAGGTGGGAGGATACTGTATTCATTTAGTTCCCTGAAAATAACAGATCGAATCTGATAATGGGGAGAAGGATGAGTAATCATGGAATGCAATTAATATTGCAATAAAATCGAAATTCGTTACCTTATATAGACCGTAATTGCTTTCATGAGATCAACTATAATTACATTGCTCGTATAAACTGCAGTTCATTCCGAGCTTTGTGGATGTCACGTATGAGATTAATAGTCTAATTTATTGCCAATGATAATTATAATGTCGCAATATCGAATATTCAAATAGTAATTCCAGTTTTTGATTCCAAAGAGATTAAATGCAATGGTGTTGTTTTTTTTGTAAAAGCACTTTAAACTTTCAGTAATGAAAACAGCTATATTGGCATATAAATGCAATTAAGACGATCAAATGTTGTGGAAAGCACTAAACTAAATAGAAATTTCAAGTCATTAAAGTTCCACTCTTCACAACAGTCAGTTCCCAAGTACCTCCTTCGCTCGTTCTCGTAATCCGATGAGTGCAAGGGACATCGTGAAATTACTTCGACATAAAAGTTGAATAAACTAGTCAAAGCGATTTAGTATTTCAAATTATTGAATCAATAATTAGTGACTTCAAATTTGAAGGAGCTCGAAATTAAAATGTTTTGAATTAAAAACGATAAAACTCAAACAATGTTAGATCAGGCCAAATTGTGAAAAAGGACAATATTTCGAATGGAATAAAAAGAAGTTGAATTTGTATCATTTCTAAATGAAAGCGTTCAAAATTTAACAGTTTTATTTTGAATGAAAGATTACTTCATTTCAATGAATTCAAATTAAAATTGCGAAAATAGAACAATTTCAACATTCTCAAAATTAAATAACATCATATTAGAATTTAAAAACTGAATCACTTAACAATCGAAGGAATTGAAAATTTATAATTGAGCTGCCGAATAGAAGAAGGGCACATAAACTTATTTCGCTGGGAATGGGAAGGCCCTTGGAAGCTTTCTTAAACATTTTTGAATTTTAATTTTTAAAGACCATATATTGATGCATAATTTGATTGCGCATCTTTTACCCCCAGGCAAAAAGTTGTAGCTGTATTAGTTTTCTAATTAAAGCCAAAAAACTGGCCCTTATCGGCCTTCTCTAACTTCCAGCGTTTCGTTTGTCGAGCGAATTTTGAGCAACGAAAAACTTTCAGCGAGAAAGTTTTTGCCAACAGTACAAAGAAGTTTTCTGTAAAATTGTAGCCCAATCGAATTGATATTTAAGAAATTATTGACGTCTCAAGTCGATAGCGGCTAGTCAACTCACGCGCGGCTGTAGCCAGAATCTCAGATCCGATTTATAATACAGTTCACAGGCGCAAAAATAAAAACTAATTAAGTAATCAGGTAGTATCAAAGTATTATGCATGAATAAATAATAATACGTTTCACTTTTTTCAATTCCACGAATTTAAAGCATTGAAAAATTGTCGGAATGAAGAATCCGTTGAATCTCAACGATTAGATGTTTATGTTTTCTTTTAATTTTGTACAGTTTGTCTTCAAATTAGAAACCATTCTATTGTACAGAATATTAAATGAATTAATTATTTTGCACTATGTGCTCATATTTATTTATGCATAATACTTTGATATTACTCGATTACTTGATTAGATTTTATTTTTGGCGCCAGTGAAATGCATTATGAATCGCTTCTGAGACTGTCCCTACAGTCCTCGCGCGACTCGTCTAGCCGCTATCAACTTGAGACGTTAATAATTTCTTTAATATCAATTTAATTCGGCTAAAATTTTCCAGAAATTTTTTTTGTACTGTTGTCAACAATTTTCTCGCAGAAAGTTTTTTGTTGCTCAAAATTCGCTCGATAAACTTAACGCTGAAAGTTAGAAAAGTCTGATGATAAGCGCCAGGCATCGGAAAAAAATTAACGAAAATTTTTTAAAATAAATTTTAAAATTGTTTTTTCTCTATCAGTCGAAGGACATTTCAAAATACATTCCCTGAAATTTTTATTGAAAAATCCTTAAAACTGACTGAATAAGCACGAGTTGAAGTGAAAAGCGAATCAAAATTAATTTTTACAAAAAAGCCAATTTTTTGGTTTTAATTAGAAAACTAAAAAAGCTACAACTTTTTGCCTGGGGAGAAAAGATGCGCAATCAAATTCTAAATCAATATATGGTCTTTTAAAATTAAAATTCAACAATGTTTAAGGAAGTATTCAGGGGCCTTCCCACTCCGAGCGAAATAAGTATATGTGCCCTTCTTCGATCCGGCAGCTCAATTGTTTATTAAAAAGGACAACCAATTGGAAAATAGGACAATTTCAAATTGTTCAAATTTAGATAACATCTGATAAAATTTTAAAAAGTTGATCATTTAAAAATCTAAGTAATGGAAATTGTATAATTGTTTATTAAAAGCGTGTAAAGTTGTAAACTTTTGAATTTACATAATTATTATTACGAAGCGATTACAATTTTTAATTCAAAACTAAATTGAATGTTTCAAAATTAAAGCTTCTACATACAGAAAAAAGAACCTTACATTTTACTGAAAACCAAGTTGAATCTACTGATCTTTCTAGTACGTATATGGACAACATGATAGTTCAGTAAACGTTACAATTATAGGCAAATAAGTATGACTATCAATGATGGTTCCTAGTGGCGATTCTCAAGTGGTGCTGACCTGCGGATCAGTAGATTTTACCGATCCACTCGCTATTCTGTACATTTCCTGGATTCTGCAAATCTGCAATTACGAACTATCATGTCACTTTAACGAATAATATAAGGAGATCTGAATTATGTTATCGGCGTAGACTACAGTTAAGACAGCACTATAAATTGTGAAAAAGTATTGCTAAAAAATAATTAATAAATACAACCGCACGGTTATTTCTTATAAATATTTTCGGATATACTTATATTTAATCGTTATTTGTAAGTTATAATGCTTATAATATAATTAAAATTTCGCACGCAAGGGGGGAGATTCGAACGCATAAACCTAAGCACGCAAGTCAACAGTCTTAACCGATCGGATCGGTAGCATGTACCGTTCTTTCGGTAATGTCCACTGCACTACTATTGTAATCTCTGTTCAGTGGATTTTACATGTCGTTCAGTATGTAATACGAGGGAATAGAGGTTTATTTTACTGAAGGATGATCGTTGAATTAACCTTAATTTCATTGTGACATTTACGAAATGCAAAGTGTTTTTGACATTTTCACCCCCTCATTAAGAGCAGTTTATACTGTTACGGTTACAAAAAACCCTTTACAACTCTTGATAAGTAAATAATACATTTTTTTCTGCGTGTAAAATTCTAGAATTTTAAAGTATTATTACATAAAAGAATTATAATTTAGGCCGTGGCTATGTGTACCGAAATTTTTGTTCAAGTAGCTAGATTTTTTCGGTACAAATAAGGTGAGATTCAAAAACATCTTTAAAATGAAGTGATTTTGAATCGGAAACATGAAAAATGAACATATTTCTACTATGGAACGTAGCCAATTAAAGGAATCAGAACTTCATTTAAAACTGAAAAATTTTTTTATTGCAAGGATTTTTTATATTAAAACTTTCTTATACTTAAACCTTTCAAAATTTCAATTACAGTTTCCAAGTTGTCGACGTATGCTTTTCAGCATTCAAAAATTTGAGTTTGACTTGCAAATGAAAACACTGAAATCACATCTCTAAATGCGTAATCATGAAAAAATTAACAAATCATTCAATTATTAAGGTATCAGTTTCACACAGTTCAATTTGTATCTAGTTTAATTTCAAACAACACATTTTTAACATCTTCTAATCAAATATCTTTTAATTTTTAAGAATTTATTGATTTAAATCCTCGACAAAAAATCAGATAATTCAAAAATAGTACATTAAAAATAAAAAAAAAGAATACAAAATAAGATAGGGTAAAGGAGGGCAGCGCCAACCAGTGGGTCAAAGGTGATTTTCCATATAACATGGCTATTATTTAACAATGTTAGTTCTACTTTGCATCAAATAAATCTATTTCATCAGAGAGATAGTGTTACTTACTAAAATCTTGAAAATTGTCGTTGCAAGAGATAAAATTATACAGAAATCATTTTTTACCATGAAAGAATGGAAGTTTCGCTGACAGAAATATAAAGTTTTCAACTTTATTGACAATACTTACAATATAACAGTTTGATATTTTGACAGATAAATCAATATGACAGAATCTAATTATATTAATTAGACGTAAATTAAGTCCAAAATATAATAAATCTCATAAATAAGTGAGGCTTGTCCAGGGGGGGGGGGGGGGGGGGGGGCAGGCACGACGAAAATAATATTGAAAAGTGCATAGGTGAAACACGTGTCCATGGACATAGGAAACACGGGACTAGACATGCCACCCTAACTTGGGCGAGCGGGGTTGAATCCACGAGAGGGGGGAGAATTCCATGAGTGGGGAGGTCCGCCATCTTACGATGTACCATTTGATTATGCGCACGAGCATTTTTGCCGGCAAACTGTGCATGAAAATATAAACATGTGGGTACTGCCATTTTTTTCGCGAGACATCAAAAGGTGGCGGACCTTCCCCCTCATAGCACCACCCGCTCATAGCACCACCCCCGCAATGGCATGTCTAGTCCCTTGTTTCCTATGTCCATGATTAAATATTATTATTATCAATCCGGTCGGTATGCAGTTTTCTTATATTTTTGGTACAGTAGAAAAATTGCGTAAAGTCCGTTTCTAGTAGACAGTCAACGAATAAGAGGTTATATTACAGCTATCTCTATTTTTATTCATAATAACTTATTCTTCTTATTGGATATCTTTAAAGGTAATTTTTTCAGTACATAAGATACCATAGAAGCAAACTATCATATTTTCTTATCTTTAAATGCTTTAATTTTCATAAAAAGTTGCAGACGGCTTTGCCCTCAGGTGAGGGGCGAAGCCGACGAAATACGGAATGCTAGAAATAATTAAATTACCAAATCATTCTTTTTTTCTTGTGATTAATACTTATAGAAATATGACATAAAATAATGTAGAACTCGAAATGAGAAAAAAATGGATCAATTCAACATCTTATTGAGTTAAAAAAATCATTGACTGTTAACTGGTTGGCGATGCCCCCCCCCCCCCTACCCTATCCATGATTCTAATTTTTGATATTGCACAATTTTCAGTATTTCAATTTGATTGTTTTATAGTTATGTTTAAAATATTGAATATTTGAGAACAGTTTCAAATAAAAAATAATTCAATTTTCACTGCTTAATTCCAAAATCTTTTGATTTTTATGGCTACATTTTTAGCAAAAAAATTAATTTTGAACACAAAAAAATGAATTTTCAACAACATTATCGAATTCATAAGTGAAGAAATGAAATTTTGACTAGAATTATGCATCTTCAATAAAAAAATAAAATTTCTAAAATTAAATAGTTTTATTTTCAACACAGAAGATGAATTTTCCACACAAAAAAGACAACTTTTTGTCAAAATAGCTAAATTTTCAAAGAAAAAAGAACAAATTTAACAAAAAGAGAATAGTTTAACTTTAAGTTAAAGAAATAAATTTAAAACAAAATAAAATAACAAATTTTTAAAATTAAAAATTTTCAACAAAATAGATGAATTTTTATCTTAAAGACAATTAATTTTCAACAAAAAATATAATATATACCCGAGGAAAAATGATTCGACTTGAGTTCGACTTGGTTATGTCTTGAGTTCGTCTCCAAGACATCGATGTCTGGCTACGTCTCAAAACTGAGTCGAGACATAGGCCTTCGTCTTACTCTTATGACCACAACAGGTAAAACGGCGTTTGCTTGTCTTAAGTCGACCCTTACCTTGGCTAAGACCACGTTTACTTGACTCAAGAGTAGCCTTATCTTAGCTGAGATTATCTAACCTTTTTGGCTCATAAATGAGATTAAAATTGATAAAATTGTAACTTTCTATAAGGATCTCCTAAGACGTTAGAAATACGTAATAAAAACATTTTCGGTATCATCGTCAAACAAGTATAATACAAATAACAATACGTAAATAAGTTGTATAAAAATATACAAGATTGCTTAACCATTAACAAAGATTAGCTTTTATTATGTGAAGAGAAGCTAAAATTTTAAATAGAACTAGCAAAAATTAGCCGATGGTACCACTTTTTGGTGTTAAAATTGATTATTTAAATGTAAATAAAGCAATGCAAATATACATAAATGGTTATTTTTCATTTATTTTTAAAATAAATTTTTGCCTTTTATTTAACAATAAAGTTACTTATTCTCATGTCAAATATAAATTGAAGTACTCTTGAATGCGTCTGTTTTTATTTAAAAAATGTTACATTATAGATCTTGAGTTTTTCTCAGTTTCAACATGAGCATAAATTACCGATTTTTCTTACTCTTGAAATTTAGAAATAAAATTTGAATATAAAAACAAAATAATTCAATATATTTATGTGACAAGTATCTTCATAAAATGGAGCCCTATACAAAATTAAAATCAAATTCAAATAGACGAATTTAATTCTACCTAGCTAGATAGTTCATTCGAAAATACCCTGAAACTGTATTTTTTATGTTTTAACAACCTTTGTAAAATATTAAAGGTACGGTGTCAGATTATTAAAGACGCAGTGAGTAATATTTTGTCAATGTAAAAAATAATCTTCCAATTTTCAAGAATTGTGAGTAAGTAGAAAATACTGTGTCATGCATATTGAATTTATTAGAATTGCCTCGATATAATAAGGAGACTTCTGTGAATCATATACAACGTTCTCAGATCCTAGGTTTTCCGTAAAACCTATAACAAAACGTTGGAAAATATATAATTTCTGTTGATTTCACCAAATACTTCTCAGCGAATTTCCTGGATCTTTTTCATGAATGGAAAGGCGTAGAATATTTATCGTTATTCAGTTGGAGGCGCGGATAAATATTCTGCACGAAAAAAAAATTTCTTGAGGCGAACGAGGGAATCGAGAATATATTAAACTCAAAGACAGTGCATGCTTAGATTAGGTAAAACGTTTAGTTTAGAAGAGTTGAAAATTTAGTTACTTTATGTCAATTGTTCTCGTAAATCAGTAATTTGGACAAAATTGCTAAGTTCGAGAGTTTATTATTTACGAGAGATTATATATAATTTTATTGTCTTTAGATTGGAAAAAAATGTAGTTGTTATAGAAATATATTAACTTACAGTAGCCAATCTTTCGTCTGGAATTGCGAAAATGAATTTCCCTGAAATTCGTATAATGCATTTGGAGGTCAAGTTTGTTGTTTTTATCGCGTTTCTTGATATTTCAATATAGTTATCGCCTGCAATCGAAACAAATGTGAATTATTATTACCGCATCATAAACTCCATTTAATATTAACATTTTCGCACATTTTAGGTGGTAAAAAGCGTTTAATTGTCCAAAGTAAATCTGAAGTGTCACTGCTCCCGATTAGACCGTCGCCATTTTATTTCGCTGCTCCCATAATGCACCGGCGCTCAATTTTTTTTACCGCGTGGGATCTGTTTTTCGAAGGAATTTTTAATTTTCTGCTAAGAAATCTAATAATCTTGAATAAATCTTAACACCTTATTTCTCTTCACTTACTTTCCAGAAGTAATGTAACTTTCCGACTATCTGACAACTTAGTTTCCCTATAGTTAATTTTTTTATCCTTCCATTTATACTGATAAAAGACTCACAACTTTAATGCGAGACAAACTACCAACCCAACTTGTATATAAAAAAAGGAAAAGGTTTCTAATCAGTTTTTTTACAATCCGGAACCCCATTATCGACTTTTTCTTCGTGGAAAATGTATGCCTTCCTGTTGCCTCGAAATCTTCAAAAGTATTTCACAAACTCGAGAATATAGTCAATAATTTTAGTAGCGTTATACGATTTTAGATAAGGCTTATAGTACGTTTCTTGGCGATAACTTTGAACAAAGTTTGCGAATTTTGCGAAAAAAATGATATGATAAAATCCAACCTTAATCCAATCAAAAATAAATGAAAAGTCTACTATTATTTTTCTGGCTTGGAATTTATCTCATTTTTAACAAAATTCTACTATGTGATTGAAAATTTAATTATTTTGATGAAAATGCACTTATTTTTTCAAAAAGTCATTCTTTTCAGTAAAAAATTCAATTACTTGGTTGAAAGTTGAACTATTTTGATAAATATCCATGCTGTTGTTAAAGCTGCATCTCTCTGGATACAAATTTTACTATTTTGTGGAAAATTTGTGAAAGGTCAACTTTTTTGTTGAAAATACATATTTTTGATTAAAAATGCTACTATGCAGGTAGAAAATTTGGCTACAGTGAGCCCTGGATTTAGACATTCCGAGCAGTAACGCCGCGCCGCGGGTATGTGTGAGAAAAGCTTTGGCGGGTGGG
>NC_046663.1:93293748-93301466 GCF_010883055.1 Belonocnema kinseyi | reverse complement strand
GGAAACAGGAGCGTTTTGGGAAGGCGCTGTACCTTAAAGGTCTACCTATGTAAATGCATCATGACGTTCCGACAGTTTACTGATCGGATTATTTTCTGTCATAGAATCAGCCGGTCTTGGACCCCGACAACAGCGCCATCTGACATGCGAATATGTACTCGCATGTCAGATTATCTCGAAGTTATTGAAGCAATGTTCCTCACAAGGAGCAGTTAATATCAATTCATTTCAATCAAAAATGTTATAATACGGTTTAAAATGAATGATTTGCTATAAGATTTCTTGTTAATAGTTTAGTGAAATTCAAATATCTTCTGAATTGGTGGCGCTCTCGTCGGATCTCGCCAAAAGGCTCTACGATTCGACAAAGAAAACAAAGAAAACAAAAAAGAAGTACTGGATAGATAGGGATAGAGAAAAATGGTTTCAAAACGAAAGGACCTGATATTGGAATACAATCAGATGGTCTCTGTCTATCTCACATGGTAGAAAGAGAGGTTTGATCGACTTCAGACATCGGAGTGCCACTTTAGTGTCTTATAATATCAATCTGTCAAGGGTTGACATGCGAATAGTGAAAACTGTGTTTTTCATGGACAGCTAATTTCACGTTGATAAAAGTAAGTGATTTTTTTAAAAATAACTCTTGGTACGATAGTCATGTGTTTTCGGATATTTCTGTCTATGAATGGTTTAATCAAGTGAGCGACAAAGTATCTGGGCCGATTATTCAAGAGAAACCTCTCCTTTTAAACGAGATGCTCAGCTACCCACAAATGTTTAAAGTACATAAGCAGGAAACACATTTATTTTGACTTGCAAGAGCGAACTTTCTTCCTGATTTCCGTAAAATATTTAGTTTATCTTTGTCTCCGCATTAGAAAAACAATGTTTTAGATATCTTTTACCACGCAGTAAAATCCACCCGAAACGGTTAATGCGACCCTGACTGTTTACATTCGGAGTCAACATAAATTCAGGGGGAGGGGGGAGGGTCCGCCCACAGTCAGCCCGAAAACCGATCCTGAATCCAGGTTTTAGTGTATTTGGTTGAAAGTTTAATTATTTATTTGGAAATTTGACTTTTTTTTAAAGTTTAACTATTTGTGAAAAAACTAACTTTTTCATTGAAAAATAATTCTTTTCGGCCTGAAAATTCAACTGTTTTGTAGATAATTCATCTTTTCGGCCTTAAAATTCAACAATTTGCTCAAAAATTCAAGTATTTTTTTAAAAATTCGTTTTTTTGTTGGTGTTAAAATTTAATTTTTATGTCTAAAAATGTAGCTATTCTACTCCTGGTTGAAAATGCATTCTTTATAGGTTGACAATTTAACTATTTGGTGGGAAATTCATGCAATTTGTTTTAAAAAAATAGTTCTTTAATAGAAAATCAGCCTTCTTGGTTTAAACTCCATCTTTGTAGGTTAAATTCCAGGTATTTGGTTAGAAATTCAACTATTTTGTTGAAAGTTGAATTATTTTAATGAAAATTCAATTGTTTTGTTGAAAATTCGTCCTTTTGGATTGAAGATTTATCTTTAAGGGCAGAAAAGCCATTATGTTAACTTGAAAATTCATTTTTTTTGTTGGAAATTTAACTGTATTGTTAGTCATCTTTTTTGGTGGAAAATTCGTATTTAGCAAACGGCTAAATGTTAACGGCCCCTTAATTTGTTTTAAATTTTGGTGTAAGAAAACCCAAGATAAGGTTTTGAGGCTTTTGAAATTATCTGTTTATCCTCCCATTAAGCTTCATTAATTAAATTTCTAGTTTAATTTTTGTGCATCTCATGTTTTCAGAATTTGCGAAAACTCTAGACAGATATGCAAATAAGCTCATTATGTAGTAGCCTAATTTATGAATTTATATGTCAAGTATACGTTTATTATTAGGAGGAGAAATTTATTACAATAATCCACTATATCTCTGTGACGTAAATGGAGAGACGTGGATATCCATTTATGCGTATTTTACAGTTTGTTTCAAACTAGGTCGTGCCGGAACTATGCAAGATTCAGAGATCTTTGACTTAAGCATACATTTTCTTAGCCCTGTCTGACACGACCAGGATATTTTTAACCTAATCTTAGAGCCAAATTCGTTTATCTCGTGTCGCCCGAAACAAGTACTGATGATTTAGCAAGCATCCCGACGTTCCGGGTTAGTCTGCAATTAAAGAGGCTTAATGGGATCTCTTTAATTCAGGAAAGGGTAGTATAGAAAATGAAAGATAAAACAGAATGAAGGTTCAGATTTTTTGTTTATAAATGTGAATATTAAATATTCATAAATGTTCTATAAAGTTCAATTAATTAAAATAATTAACCCTAAGAGATCAAAAATAAAAGGGTTTGCAACCTATTCATGTGTTCACGCTACCATGAAAATCGCATTGCAATTTATTTTAGTTAGGCTTTTTCCGTGATGCTATATTGCCTGCCTTGATAATATAAGGTAGTTTAAACAAATTGAAGGTGTGATAAGTAAAGGCATGCGGTACGCTGTAGCCCAAAGGTCTCAAAGGGTCAATAAAAATTATAAAAATTTAAGGGAGTTTCCGTGTTTTAAAATTGCATTCCAATGTAAAAAATAAAAGTTTTCATTGAAAAAATTCTGTACAAATATTAGCATGCACCCCTCGTTAGTTTAGATAAGGATATTTTCTGGGAAATTGTTTAAACATTCACAACAGATTTTCTGTGATCTCTAACTATACCAAATAAAGCTAAATGTAAATTTTATGATGAAATGATTATCTACTGCAAAAAGCATGCTATTTTGGATTTCATTGTGAAATATTGTGTCAAGTTAGTTGGAAGAATGGCATCCATGTAAGTTCGGCAAAAAAAAGACAAATTGAAAACCCTAAAAAAACAACAATTTTTTAAATTGTGAAAAAAACTCAGCCAACTATTGGCACTTAGCTTCCTAAAATCAAGTTTTTTCTCACTCCCTCGTGATTTGGAAATCTGCTTAGGGAAGTGTTCAATATTTTTTAATAACAAGCAATATCAAATTTTTATCTCATTTAGATCCATGACGCAATTAAAAACATAAATAAATGTTTTCAATGTAAAAAATTTAATTTTTCCACTGTTGGCTTTTCATAAAGATAAGATTTGAACCTATTGAACACATATTACGTAGACATTTTTTAAGAACGTTGACTTCTGTTTTAAAATACGATATTATTTTTAACCTAATATGCGTTAAAACATTAAAAAAAATAATAATTCTCAAAAATGTCAGTATTTTTCAATTTTTTAAATATTTGACCCTCAATCAGGGCAATAATTGATCATTTTAAGTAAACATTGTACACATATTTTTGAAGGAACCCCTCCGTTCTTTCATAATATACTATTGTACTTTACCTACAAAGCATTTAAAAGTCACCTTACATTATATATAATTTTGAAGCAGATTTCTTCACAAGCATGTAATTACTTTTCATAGTAAGTCTAAAAGTAAATTTGTCAAAATATAGTGAAATAAGTCCTAAAAGTCGTAAATGAATCAAAAGCTTGTAGCCTCCTGAAATTTTTAAAGATCTTTTAAATGAGCCGTACAACTTTTGAATCCATAAAGCTGCTAAAAGTAATGAGTCTACACATACTCATACTCAAACATACACACACACTTTTTCTAAAACCGCAATATATTGTAAAACAATATATCGACAGCTCAAAAAAATATATCGACATCAAACAAAAATGTTGAGATAAGTTGAAACAGATTAATTATGTTTATTTCCATATAAAACCACATGAAATGTAAGGTTTTCATCACACCTTTAAAATAGTATCAGGTATAATTATTATTACACCATTTAGCAATTAACCATTATTTTATATTAACCATATATTAACCATTAAGAAAGGAGTAGTGAGTGGAAGGGATAGAGAATTTTCAGATTAATCCAGAATTCTCGTGTTATTTATGTAAATAACATGTTCGTTTTGCAACACTGCTCCGACCCAGGTTGCCTTATCAATCTCTCTAGCAATCACCCAAAGCGAAGATCCTCACGAAGTCGTTATGTAAGGTTTTCCACTTGGGTCCATCTAGCTTCTTTTATGTCCATGCATATTTTCATGCAGGCTCTCGTGTTTCTGTGACTTCTTATGTCTCTTATAACTAGGGTCTCATTCACACATTCTAACCATTCTTTCCGCAGTCTACCTCTGGGCATGCTGCTATTTGCTTTACCTTGATACACTTGTTTCGTTAGTCGTTCATTCGGCATTCTCTCAGCATGTCCGAACCATCTTAATCGATTTCTTTCCCATGTGTCTACTAGCGTCTCTTCAGCACCACATTCTTTTCGAATTATCTCGTTACTTAGTTTGTCCATAAGAGTTTTCCCGCATATTATGTGCATGAATCTCCTGTCAATTGCGTTAATTTTACTCTTATCTTTTTCTTGATAAGTCCATGTCTCGCTACCGTATAGTACAGTCGGTACAAATATAGAATTATGTATTGCAATTTTAGCTTTATTTGATATATTTTGACTTCTGATAAGGGGACCTGCTCTACAAATAACCTTTTTACCTTCGTTTGTGCGTCTATCTAATTCCTCATCTATCTTCCCGTTACTAGTAAATAAGCTATCAAGGTATACGAACGTATCAACTTGTTCAATTCTCTCATCATTTAATAAAATATTGCATAGTGTTTTCTCACTCTTTTCTTCGAACACCATAGTTTTTGTTTTATTTGCGTTAATTTTGAGGTCCATGCTCTTCATGCTTGCATCTAGTTTATTCAACATTCTTTGTAAGTCTTCGATAGACTGCCATAACAACTTTATCATCTGCGAACGCTAACCCACGTACCCTTACTGTTTCGAGATCCACACCCTCTTCGTCGAAGAAATTTATTCTTAAACACTTGTCCATAAATAATATAAATAACCATGAAGACATAACGCATCCTTCTCTAACTCCTTGGATAATATCGAAACAGTCACTC
This sequence comes from Belonocnema kinseyi, assembly GCF_010883055.1. Lineage (NCBI taxonomy): Eukaryota > Metazoa > Arthropoda > Insecta > Hymenoptera > Cynipidae > Belonocnema > Belonocnema kinseyi. Next base: position 93,296,488 of record NC_046663.1, on the reverse strand, counting down.
AATTTACCATTCACTCTTACACTCGCTTTGCTACCTGTATATATTGTTTTTATAGATTGTAGGAGCCATCCATTGACTCCATACTTTTTCAGGACTGCCTAAAGTTTACTTCTATGTACCTTGTCAAAAGCTTTTTCTAGGTCAAAAAATGCACAGAAAACGTTTTTTCCTACTCTCAAACTTTTTCCTGTTATTTGCCTTAAGCTAAATATTTGATCCGTACATGACCTTCCTGGAATAAACCCACTTTGGACTTCTCCAATCTCTGCTTCTATTATTTTCATTACCCTACGAATAAGTATTTTTGAGTATATTTTACTAACGTACTTAATAAGGTTGTCCCTCTGTAATTATTGCAGTAGCTTTTATCTTCCTTTTCTTGTATATTGGTACGATAATCACTTTTTTCCAATCGTCTGGGACGTCTCCCATCTCGAAACCTAAAGCGTTAATACCGTCTACCCCGGCAGCCTTACCGTTTTTCAATTTCTTAATTATATCCTTAACCTCAGTGACACAGAATTTCTCAATTAAGTTTTCTATCGCGTCGTCTTCAACATCGCAGTTGTGGTGTCCTATAGCTTCATCTCCGAATTGTCTCCTAAAATAGTCTCTGAAAGCCTCTAGTATTCCGTCTGCATAATATACCATTTCCCGCCTACTACTTCTCATGTTGACAAATTCTGTACTTTTGTTTCCTTTCATTTATTTGTGAAGTAGTTTCTTGTTTTCTTCAAAGTCGTTTTGTATTTTCATCTCTTCTTCTGCTCTAATTGTATCTTTACGTTCCTTAACTCATCGTTTGAGTATCTTGTTTTCGTGTCTATTATCATTTCTACGTCTATTTTTTTTCTCATTGCTAAGACCTGCGATGTTCAAAGTTCTCTTGTACGCTTTTCTCTTTGTTTTTAGAGCAGCCTGAATTTCATCATTCCACCACGCATCACCAGACATTCTTCCTACAACTGCGGTGCCACACACTTCGATCGTACATGTAACAAGGATATCCCGTAACAGTGTCCAGGCGCCCTCTATATCTTTGTTTTTTATACCGTCCTCCCATGTTGCCCTATCTATGCTTTCGATTATCTTATTCTGGAAATCTATTTGCACATCCGGTTTCTGTAGGTTCTCAATTTTGATTCGCGTTTTTTTTTCTTTCTTGGTTCTCTCTTTTCTCCATCCCCAACCTAAGTTAATTTTTGAGATCAGAAGGTAATGATCAGTATTGCATTCAGGACCCCTCATGACCCTTGTAGCTTTGATTAACTCTCTTATTCTTTCATCCACAACAACAAAGTCAATTATACTGCGGCTATTTCCTTTAGACCAGGTGCACATGTGGATAATGTTATGCCTAAACCAAGTATTTGTAATAAACAGACCCCTTTCTAAGCATAGACCAACTAATTTATCTCCGTTATAGTTTGTTCTTGGATCCCCAAAATTACCTAGTACTCTTTCCGTATCCTGATTTTGGATGCCCACCCATCCGTTCATGTCTCCTAGTAGAATTATTCTTTCCCCATGTTCGCAAATATTTATCGTGTCATTTAAAGTGTCCCAGAAGGCGTCTTTTACTTCTCTAGGATCATTATCAACTGGCGCCTAGTATGCTATGATAAATAGTCTTCTGATTCCTATTTTCATTATAGCCCACATCAGTCTGGGAGATACGAAACCATGGTCTCCGAGATGCTGATTTGCCCTTTCATTCAAAATCAGACCTACTCATTGTTTACCATGTGATTCACTGTCCACTCCTGACCATATTTCAAATCCGCCTTTCAACACGCCGTTTTTTATGTCTTCGATTTCGCATCCCTTTTTCTTTGTTTCAGGCACACATAAAACATCTAGTTTCCTCACGTCCATAGTTTCACGCAATTCTTTCACCTTGAGATCATTTACCCCCCTAGCATTTCAAACACCCAGTCTCCATTCATCGCCTGCAACATGACCTTTAGATTTTCCGTGTGCATGCCTTTTGTCATTAACAGTTCCAGTCTTTTCTGAGGCTATTTTGTAGTTTGTATTATTCATTGTTTAGATTATAAGCCCAACTATCGCCTTCATGCAATAAGTTTATTTTCGAAGTCGAAATCATGTCAAAGTAATGTATCAAATCGTCATATGGTGGAGATTGTAGTTATAACGTCAGTCCCACCATAAACTTCAGTTAATAAGGGAGGGTTGGGAGAGGGGGGAGGTAGAACTGGAACCGAAAGAGTCGTCTTGGGTGTGTGTTTTTATTTTCATGCTGAGGTCACCAGCCTTCAGCAGCGTTGCAATATATGGGAGTTAGTATCCGGCCGTCTTCTCACACCGTAACCAAAGACTTATATATATATATATATATATAAGCTTCTCGTAGGAAGAACAATGACAACACCAAACATAGTTGTAGTAAGTGCGGTTCAAAACAACAGAACGCGCAGGGCTCCCGACAATGGGTCGGCCAACAATGCCGACCAATCTAGAGCTGGGGGAGCCAATGAAAATGGATTCAATGCGATGGATCGGCGGGATCTCGTGACCTGTGGGTGGACGGAGCAAATGAATCACGACTTCTAGACTGCTACGATGCGAGTGTGGCCCGTAAACGGGGTTACATGGCACGGCTGCATGCTCTGTGGTACGAGAAACACTCGGAGCTATCGCACTTTTCGCAGCAACGTCTGCGAAACCATGCTGAACTACTCCGTAAAAGGGGCTATGTAAGCGGAACGCCTACTCTACC
>NC_046663.1:93292464-93293648 GCF_010883055.1 Belonocnema kinseyi | reverse complement strand
AGCTTTGGCCGATGCGAACCGTAAAACACAACCAACGGCTGATCATAAGACCAAAAGACGAATGCATCAACTTACCATAAAGATAGGCTGGGCAAGACAGTACGCGTCCCGCATTCATTGTGTGATTGACTACATCACATCTGGCAGGAATTTTACCGCCAAGGTTCGAAAGTTCCCGCGCGAACTCCGGACCCGTTATCACACACTTAACAAGTCAAAGCTGCTGACCATCAGGCAGCATACTGTTGAGAGAATACGGATACTATCTGACGCTAAAAGAAGTCTAGAGCGGACGGAGAGATTGGGTCAGAGAAAATCAACAGTTTCTCTCTGACCCATGTCGACTCTTCCAAAACACCTCTCCTTTCAGAGAGGTGTCTTTCAGGGCGACACCATGAACCCACTCCTCCTTTGCCTTACATTATTGCCACTATCTCTAGCACTGCGCCATTCCGACGGGTACTTGTGCGGCAAACCTGCAGATCGAAAGTACAAGGTCACTCATGTATTTTACATGGACGATCTTAAGATCTATGCTAAAAACAGAGAGCAACTGCATCTAGCTCTGGGGATTGTCGAACGATATACTAAGGAAATTGGAATGGAATTTGGGTTAGACAAATGCGCCAAGATTTATTTGAAGCGAGGAAAACTTAATGGCATCCCTGAAAATCTTGAGCTCGTTGATAGAAGCGCCATACGACACCTTTGCGTTGGAGAGACTTATACATACCTGGGCGTGCCACAGAGCCGCATTCAGGATGTGACATCTATAAAGGATACTCTCCGAAGCAGATACAAACGTCTCATCCGACAGATTTGGTCTTCCGCACTGTCGGCGAGGAACAAAGTATCTGCAACGAAGATCCTTGCCGTCCCGGTACTACTCTATTCATTTGGAGTTTTTGCATGGACGAAGAACGAGCTCAGATCTCTTGATATCGGGACAAGAAAGGTTATACACATGAACAAAAGCACGCATCTTAAGTCTTCCGTTCCGCGACTGTACATCTCACACCGTCTAGGGGGTCGCGGAATATTGAGTCTTGAATGTCTTCACAACAGGATTATTCTGGGTACATTACATAGAGTTGCAAATGGAAGAGACCCTCTTCTTAAAATGGTCAGGAATCACGAGGAAGTGGGCAAAGGAGCATTTCTGTACAAAGCAGCGGAGGAGGCTG
>NC_046663.1:93268534-93292364 GCF_010883055.1 Belonocnema kinseyi | reverse complement strand
AGTACGTTTCCGGATTTCCTAGTAACTGCATATCGAAGCACAATTTTAAGAAAGTGCATATATTCAAAATTTAAAATTTTCTATTTGGCTTTTTCCCCAACCAAAGATACATGACCGACCTCTTTTAGAGTTATTACGAAGCTGCTATAAAAGACACAAGAGAACGTGAGAGTCGATTTACAACTATGTCATATCCGACAGCCGTTAAAATGATCTTCTTTAAAGTCCTTTCAAAATCATTGAAACTTTTTAAAATACACTGTCTAAGGAGCTTAATTCAATAAAAATTTTCCACGTTTTTCAATACATAGCCAAACTTTTCACCAATAAAACAGTTCCATAATTAAATTTAAAAAATGTTTGATACGAAAAAAATTTTGCTTCTTTTTTCTTCTCATGTTTACTTGAAATGATTAATTATTGCCGTTACTGAGGATCAAACATTGAAAAATTTCAGAAATACTTAAATGTTCGGCATTTTTAATTTTATTTAAAAAAATGTTTAATTTATTTTAGGTATAAAATAACATTGTATTTTAAAAGAGAAAGAGAGTTCCTTGAAAAATGTGTGCGTAATATGTGTTCAATACGTTCAAAGCTTGTCCTTATAAAAACTCAAAGTGAAAAAATTTAATTTTTTACATGGAAAACATTCTTTTATGTATTTAATTGCTTTATGGATATAAATGTTAATGAAAATGTGCTATTGCTTATTATTAAAAAATACGAAGGACTTCTCTAGGTAGATTTAAAAATTACAAAGGATCGAGAAAACACTTGATTTTAGGAAGCTAAGTGCCAATAGTAGGCAGAGCTTTTCATCAAAATTTTCAAAATTTTTTGATTTTAACCTGAAGGAACATGCATGCCATTTTTTTAGCTTAAAATAATATTTTCTAAAAAATTGAAAGTGACATGCAAGAAAAAGTCATGGAAAATATCATTTCTTTAATTTAAACAATTTTTTTTAGGGTTTTCAATATTTTATTTTTGGCCGAAGCTACATGAATGCAATTTTGCCCATTAACTTGAAGTACTATTTCTGAATGAAATACAAAATGGCATGAAAAATAAAGTCACGGAAAATTGTAGGAAATTTTGTGTAACTTTTTTCGTGCATGCATCGTAAAAATGGCATGTAATTTTAAATGACGGAAAATCTGTTGTAAATGTTTACATAATTTCCCATAAATGTTCCTCATCTAAACCAACGAGAGGTGCATGCCAATTTTTCCACAGTATTTTATCCATGAAATCTTTTATTTTTTACATTAGCATGCAATTTTAAAACGCAGAAATTCCCTTAAATTTTATTCATCTTACGTGACACTTTGAGCCCTTTGGGCTACTGTGTACCGTATGCCTTTATGTATTACACCTTCAATTTGTTTAAACTACCCCATATTATCAAGGCAAGCAATATTACATCACGGAAAAAGGCTAGAGTTTTTCACAAATTGCAATGCGATTTTCATTGTACCATGAACGCGCGCATAGGTTACAAGTCCTTTTATCATAGATCTCTCAGGATGAATTATCGACCCTTAAAAAGGTATGCGGTAAAAAATGGGGCACCACAATCTGTCATTAGCTCCCGGTATATTATTAACTGTTTGTAAATTAAAGTAAAGTCACTTCTTCAGAAATATTCGAGGAATAATTTTCACTCAATAATATTTAATTTTGGCTACCCCGAAAATGCAATTTTTTCTAAATATCCGTGTGTGTTTAAATCTTTTTTCTGTCTAACATTTCTAGAAACGTAAAAGATTATATGAGACAATTTTTTTGATATTCAAAATACAACAAAAACATATCTAATTTAATTGCTCGTGTCTTCGAGACGCATCGATCAACCTATTGCAAAAAATTGCATGGCGTAACAGTACCGATGTTTGAAATTTAAAAAAAATGGTTTATTTCGTTTACATGAGAAAAACTGTTTTGATATTCCAAACACAATAATAATATATGTATTATACTATATTATTATAATTATAGTTATTTTAGTTTTTTTAGTTATTTTTTTAGTTATTTAGTTTTTTTAGTTTTTTAGTTATTTTAGTTTTTATTTATATATAATTATTATTATAATTATATATAACTATATTATTATAATATATGTATTATAGTAGTATATTTGTACGCCTATTGTTGAACCTTTTATGGCCCATCAGTACCGATTTATGAAGTTTCAAAAAATAGTGTATTTTGTTTGTATGAGAAAAACTTTGTCTCATGTTAGGAATGCTACAGTACTATATATGGCATTTTTTTCGCGTCTTCGAGACACCATTTTTTTGACGATAAATTATGAAAAGTTAATATTTGTCAATATAAATGATATAATTGATGATTGTAAAAATATTTTTCTTTGGTGTTACATATTTTATAATATTGTTTAAGATGTTTATATTTTCATTATTAATAATGAATATCAGGACCTTTTTAGGTTGTCTGGTAATTATTTAAACAATTTTTATTTGTTTAAACTAGTTTTTTCCTCAGTAACTTTTAAAAGGTTATTATTTTCTGAATTTAATGACGCAGTTAATGAATATTAGGAATTGTATTTTTTGTGTAAGACGATTTGAAATTATTATTTTAGAAATTAAAATCACTTGCTCCTTTTTATAGGAAAGACGAAAAAATTCTAGTTTTTTCGAATCTTTTACACTATGTCGCTCATTATCTACTCTTAAAATGAAATGGAAAAAAATTGTTTGATAACATTATTATTGTTCGAAAAATTTGGGTATAAGTTCTGAAGCTTTTCTAGTTTAATGTCTCATGCTATTTTCAAAAACCTACCATATTTAAGCTTAATCGGATAATATTTAGATAAATTAAATTTTTTAGTATTTTCTAACAAAATTACGTATGAACTAGAACAAATTTGGAAAAAATTGAAATGCCCCCCAACTCAATTTAAAGAAATGTATTAATAACTGTTTTCCACCCAAATTAAACAAAATTGGGTCGAAGGACAAATTAAAAATCAGTTAGTAGTGTATATTTGATACAAAAATTTTAAAAAAATTCAAAATTGCAGCCATTTATATTTTTTTAATAGATGATTTTCAAACAACCAAAAAACGTTAACATGAATGTTTTTTCTGAATTTTCAATTTTCTTAATTCAAAAGAATACTTTTTATTTGAAAAAATATCATCAACAATATTATTTTGTGTCTTAAATGATGGAAAAATAATTTTATCTGAGATCTGATTCCTAGCATGACTACTTTATTAAATGGTGAAAATAGTTCCATCTCGAATTTTGAAAATCCAAGTATCAAAAATTGTAAACAGTAAAGTATTGTAAGTTTGATTTTGAACTTTTAAATTTTTAATTCCTGAAAGTGAAAAGTAGCCACCTTAACAATTTCGATTTGAAATTTTATTTCATGAAAAAAAATCTTCAGTTCCCAGCACTTTCAATTAAAAATGATAGAATTTTAAATATTTTTTGTCAAACGATAGAAGCTTTTTTAAACCGAAATCAGAGGCACCGTTGGTTTTGGTTATGGCCTTCGCTCTCCAGAGGTACGTAAAAATTGGTACATGACTTATTCTGTGGAAACTTGTCTAGATGTATGTTCTGATTCAGTCGAAATAATGGCACAATAATATTTTGAAATGGACAGCCAAGTTTTCACAGAAATAAGTATTTGAATATTCCAACTGAAGAAGATAAATGTTATACTAAACGTGGAACAGTTAGAAATTCAGTTTAATACAATAATTTGGAAGAATAAGAAATTTTTAACAAAATTAATTTATTTTTAAGAAAAGTAAGTATTTTCAACTAAAATGATGAATCATCAATCAAAAAGAGGAATTTTGAACAATGTCTGATTCGCTATAACAGATTCGCTATTCAAGAATAGAAAAGTTTTTGAAAACTCAATCAAATTGTTATATCACGTGTAAGATCCTGAGACCAAGGTAAAATTGACAGGATGAATTTTTAATAGAGCTAGTAAAAATTAACTGTTTGTTTAAATTGTTTATTTTTAATAAATTGAAATATTGTTGTATGCCTTTATCTTGATTAAATAAAATTTAAAAATTATGGGTTATGCATAAAATACGTGATACGATTTTCAGGAACTTCGGACCCCCCCCCCCCCTCCCTGGGTGATACTTTTTTCCATTGGTCTTAACTTGCAGAATGATACTTCGGCAGACCCCCTCCCCCTCCCCTAAACTTATCACGTATTTTGTGAATGACCCCGTACAGACCTTGAATTTTTTCAGTTCCATCATGCACATAAATGTTACATTTTTGTTACTGTTGGGCTTTAAAAATAATAGTATATTGCGCAACAAGGGGCGAAAGGCGACAATTGCACGAGTGTGAAGTTAGCTGCCCGATCGAAGCGAGGACAGATAATGTTACATAAATTACATAATTACTTAATAATAATAATAATAATAATAGTTACATAAGTTACATAAATGTTACATTTTTCTTACTGTTGGGCTTTAAAAATAATAGTATATTGCGCAACAAGGGGCGAAAGGCGACAATTGCATGAGTGTGAAGTTAGCTGCCCGATCGAAGCGAGGACAGATATCACACGAATGAAATTGTTGCCTCGCCCCTAGTCGCGCATACACTTTTTCATAAAAAATGTATCGAAAATTTGACTTGAGATGCCTGAAACTTCTTTGCGTCTCATCAAAGTTGTTATTCTTTGTAAATACGTAGACAGTAACAGATATAGGTTGGAGACTGAAGTTAGCCTGGAATCTCGAAACGAGATTCGATAAGAGAGAAAAAGGCTGCAGACAACTGCAGATAAAGTAGAATGTATATACTTTCGATACCGGTTACGGCGTAAAGTTACTTTCGCAGTCGACTGTTTCTACTTTCTAGTCTAGGGTTGAAAACACAACTTTCGACCCGCTACGGGGCATCGAAAGTCAAATTTTCGATACATATGTTATGAAAAATAATTTCATTCGAAATCGCGATGTGATAAGCATATAACGCCCCCTGAAAAATGTGCCTTAAAATACCCTTTACCGACCGGTGTCAGCTGCTGACAGATTACTAGTACCACAAATGTCATTCACAGCCAATTAGATGATTGCCGATTTCGAATAAAATATCGTACATCGCTCGTATGGTTAGATAGGTACTCACGTAAAGACTTTCCTAACCGTACTTATGATGTAATATACTATTATTTAAATTAACCATGTTATGAGCCTATAACGCCCTCAGAAAAGTGAGCGCTAGATGACCCTTTACCGAACCGTGCAGCTATACATAATTACGCATCACATTCTTTAAGCAGATGACTCCTACATCAATCGTATATTTTTACCGAGATTAATATAATCCCTGAAATCTTCAATTATCTGCAGGTAAGCCGCGAAATGATATAATTCTAAAACTTAATGTACTAAAAATCATAAACAAAATAACCAAAACTCTACCCCTAAACATAAATAAAGAAGTGAAAGAAGCACAAAAAAATTTACTACATGAAATATTAAAGGATAAATGTGAGCTGGCCTTCGAAAAATTTGACAAATAAAGAAAACAAAATAAGACAGAAGAATGTTCGGACAGTGATCATCATCATTATCAAAAAACCAGTCACTTTATAAGACGTTCTCGCATTATTTCGGTAAACGGCTATCTAACATTCACTTTTCAGGTGGCCCTATAGTCTCCTAACATACTTATTTCGAATATAATATCGTACATCGCTCATATGGTTACACATGACTCCATGTGGAATTAAATGTTAGGAAGGAAAGCTTGAAAATCTACTTTGTATGTTCTTTAAATGTTCAAAAAAGATTGGAAGTATGGTTTCAGATAATTCTACACGCGGCGAGACATATTTGGTTGATGAACGAAATGATCTGCTAATTGTAAAGAATTGCAAGTAAATGCAAAAATAGTGTCATTTATATTGAATTTACCGGAAAGTTCTCGCTATACCGCGCACAATTTTCTTGTTTAATAGAAAATGCAATCATTTTAAAGTGTATTAAAATAAAGATTTACATTGTTTTATTTATTTAGGTTTTTTCTTACGCGTAGAATTCTAAACATCAAGAATAAAAATAAATATATTGCATAGTTAAACAGTATTTGAAATAACAGAAATAAATTTCTCTTCTTCGCTTCTCGACTTCATCTTCATTTGAATATTCACTTTCCAGTCAAGAAAGTTATCCCGCAGAATACAAAACTTTCCATACATAGATTTTTTACTGGTCATTCATAACTTTAATTCTTTTCAAGGTACGATCAATAAAAGAGCAATATTAGCACTTATACATATAGGTGTGGTCTGTCTATATCCTTAAAAATTATGGCCATTCTCCAAAGGGCATCCCTAGGTTCATCGAAATTTTGGTGTGCCTAGATACACCGTTCCCCAAAGTTCAATATTGATTTTAGATTCGATACAAGAGTTAAATTGCGTGTTGAACTTGTTATAGCTCACAAAATTCTCACCTTGAGGTTCCCTAGAGAATCACACAACTTAGATTGAAACAAAGATTTCCATATTAAGGACTTTCCTAACTTCGGAAACTCAATCCTGACCATATCCATTTCTAATCAATAATTATTGATTAGAAATGGATATGGTCTGGAATGACCGATAATCGTGCAAGCAGGCGAGTGAAATGTTCAGGACTGGTTTGAGCGCATGCATTAGACTGTCACGTGACCAATTCTTATGAAGATAGAAAGTAAGAGAAAACAAAATGAACATCTGTCTGATATAGAAAGTTATTTGAAATTGTTACTTTATGCGTACGTTCGTTTAAAAGCACTCGTCAAGTGACAGTATGGAACGTGCCCTTAAAAATAAGGTATGTTTTTGTACACTTCTACGTGTTTACTAAATTTCATACAAAATGAAGTTAGCCTAATTCTTAACGGCATTGAAAAGATAGCTTAATATTCGTAGAACCTATCGATATGCAATCAAAAACAGTTAATTTTCAATACAAAAGACGAATTTTTTATAAGATATTTGACTCTTCAATACGAAAAGTTGAATCTTTTACAACTAAATTAATTTTTAACTTAAAAAAATGAATTTTCTAAGACAAATGATACATTTTCTACGAAAAGACGAAATTTTAATAAAATAGTTTTTTAGAAATAAATTTTCTCATCTTGTGGAATTACATCTACACTGATCGGTAGTAACTACCTCTGATGATAATACAGATTCCTTTAAATTACTCGTATTATAAATTTAACATATGGCTTGAGATATTGTATATTTCTGAAAAAGGATTTTTCTTTCGATCTCTCTTATAGCGTAATTAGTTTTGAATTCTATTTTCACAGATTATGGAATGACATCTACATTGATCGATAGTAACTATCTGTGATAATAATACAGATTCATTTGAAATAGTTGAATCATCAATCGAATAGATGAATTTTCAATCAAGAAAGATGAATTTTTCCAAACAAGTAATTGATTCTTCAACTCAAAACTATTTTTTCATGACCAAAAAATATCATTTTTTAACCAAACAGTTTAATTTTCTACCAAATTATTAAATATTCAAACAAAAAAGATCAATTTTATACTAAGCAGATCAAATTTTAATCAAATAATTAATCAATAGTACCTATTTTTTTAAGTATTTAAACTTTATACCAAGTATTTGATTTTTTAACCATAGAAGATGAATTTTCCACCAAGAAAGATAAATTTTCAATCAAAAAAGATGAATTTTTTACCACAAAAGAAGAAATTTTCAACCGTATAATTGAATCTTAAACCAAAACAGATTAGCTTTGAGCCGAACAGTTGAATTTTCAACCAAAAAGAAAAAAGATAAATTTTCAATAAAAAATATCATGTTTAAACAAAAAATGGGATAGGGCACTTTCAGTTTCAATAATTAATTTTCAATATTAAAAAAAAAAGAATTTTCAAAAGAGCACTTACATATTCAACCAACATAATGCATTTTCCAATAAAATGATGAATCGTAATATTACTTCCTGTGACTCTCCCCCCTCTCAAATTGGTAAGGTAGTTTATTAACGACCCGGTACTTCTCATCATGTTATCATGTTTATTTCTTACTCCTCGCTTACTCCTCAAATGTTGTTAAATTCTTACACGGAGAAACTATTGATCGTAAAATTTGGCACTATAATATTGATATTTTCAAAAGTTCGATGACAATCTAGGATATAGCCGAGAAAATAGTATTATTGCCGCAGCCATAGGAAGAAATACATTTTCCATTTCATTTATAAATTTACTATAAACCTAATAATTGCCATTTATAATTAGAAGAATTCATATTTTTGATAGCAGGTTGGAGTTGAAAAAGTGATAATCCCAAAATTAAATGATAAAACCGTAGTTGCAATAACTATCATTTAAAATAGCATAAGTTGCAAAACAGGTAAGAAAAATTACCATTTTCAATGGGAAGGTGCAATGAAAAAAAAAACAATTGAATGTAGTGCTTCGCGATTCAGTACCAAATGACGTCATTACACGCGCCGAACTTCATGAGGATGATAAAATTCCTAAAACTTATAATTTGTTTTATCACCGGGAAAGATCTCCGTTCTGCTGCTCCGGAGACCCGTGTTCAATTCCCGTCAGGGCTGATATCTCTAACAAGATTTTTTCTCTTTCAGCTTAGAATAAAATATAAATATCTAATTGTATGTTTAATGTATAAAATTTATAATGCGTGAAATGAATTCGAATTTATTTTTATTTTGCTCTTTCGACCATGGAAGTTTTTCCTATTTTATATGGGAAAAATTAGAAATGCGTAGAATGAACATAGACCGAATGTTTTTACTATTGTGTTTTGTAAATTTCACAGTCTGTCTTAGGGATTATAGTAAGTTTCTTTTAATATAAGTGGAATTATTTAATCATTTATTTTATGTTTGAATAGACATAATAACTTCAGACTTTAATATTCACAATAGTAATTCTTGTAATAGTGACTCTATATCCTGGTTCGCTATTGTCATATTGTAAAAATAAATATTATATCATCAAATTTCATAACTGAAAGTTTCTCCCTGTAATTGTTACATTATTATCTTACCATGCGTTCTAATTATTGTTCTAAGACTCTGTATAATTTCTCAAATTTTGGCGCTCTACCTGCTCGTATCGAAATTCTTCGACGTCGCAAATTTACCTTAATTAGTTAAAGTAAACATCTGACGTTTGCAGAATTTCACATTCCCTTGCATACAAAATGAAAAACAAATTGACACACCTTCAGACTGTAATGTGCGTATTTTAACTAGAGTGTAATTACAATATTTAAAAAAGTACATCAATGAAAGTAAGAGCATATCACACTAAAATTTGTTCGAATACACACAAAAATAAATCCATTTTTTTGTTTTGAAAAAAATTATATTTAGAGGTGGCGTAAGCCCCATGAAGTATTAACACGAATTTTCCATAAGAAAAAAGACGTTTTCGTAAATTTTATTCAGAATTGTCAATGTTAGCTAAATCGAGTTGAAACTAAACCTTTGCCTTCTTAATTAACCATAGAATATGAATAAAATATTACTTTTTAAATATCACCTCCATAAGTTTGTTTAAGAGGTGCCCAACAAAAATCCATCAATGAAAAAATGGGTTTTGCGAGTTTTTTGCGCTAATTACGTTTTTTGAAGTTTTCTCAATGCAAATTGTTCCTAATACATAAAATACTTTAACAGAAGTAATTGTTGAAACGATTTATTATTATTTTTAACAATATTATCGTAGAATAATGCTAGAAAAATGCAGTTTTTTAAAAACAATTATCTATATCTTATCCAATTTGTAATTAAATTATATTTAACAGAATTAATAGTGTAAACAATTTATTATTGGTGGAGTCAACATTACTACCGCGAAAATAAATAAATAAATCAAATAACGTATAGTCATGCAAATACCTGAAAATATAATTTTCAAGGTCAAAACTGATAACAATCGTGTTTGTAAAAAGAAAAATCGAAATACTCGATACTCGAAAACGGGATACTTGAAATGAGTTAGGGTTCTGTTCATATTCTAGGTGTGATATAAAAAACGAGTGGAACTGCTGGATAGGTGTGAGGTTTTGAATGGGGGCGGGTGTCACCCAATGCAAACTCTCTCCAAAAAGTGGTACGAAAAAACCTATGAAAAAAGGTTAAGTATAAAAAATAGGTACCAACAAAAAACTTACAGTAACGTTAAAAATAAATTATTATAAAATAAATCATGCTTAAAGCCGAGAGACGATGTAAACAATCCATTATTTGATTAAATTACAAGAATTATGTACAATAAAATATATAAGACATTATTTTTGACTAATCACAGAAATGCATTCTAGCCCTGCTACGAGACGTTTGCAAGAGTTAGGGGCCAACATTATTCATGTGACCAATCACAGGGGTGCCTTCCTGCTCCCACGTGGCGTTGGGAAAAGGGGTAGCAGTGCGACCAAATATATTTCTATGACCAGTCACAGGGGTGCATTTCCACCCCCACAAAACGTTGGAAAGGGGGAGGTATACGACTTTACATTATTTCTGTGACTAAACACAGGGGTGCCTCCCCCACGAGATGTTAGAAGGGGGGTACAACCAAAATTATTTTTGTCACCAGTCACAGGGGTGTATTTACGCCCTCACGTGACGTCAATAGTAATTCTTGAGTCGCAAATCGACAATAAAGTGTGATTTATACATAGAACTTTTCGTTAAAAGCGTCAAAGGCCAGAAAACTATCAAAATAACTCCTCAAATTACGTGGCCTTACTCTAAAATGCGTTAAAGTCCCTTTCGTATGCTTGAAATACACTTTTTGTCGCTACACATAGTGTATATAAACTTTGTAAATAAAAAACGTAATTGTTTTAAGTTTTAACACTGATAATTATATTTGCAGGTGTTTTCATGTCCAGTTTTGTAATCAGCGCATTATCATATATCAGTATACGATTTTAAAAAAATGTAAAAGAAAGGAAAAAAAAGCTGGCAGCATACAATCTTGTCCGCGCCGGCAACTGACAATGTTGCTGTCGCCGGCAGGCTAGCCACTACGTGTATTATTATCGTTAATAATATTAAATTTGAATAATGCTAGAACGCTGCATGTCTATTATTGTTGTTGAAAACTAGTCTTTCTAACAAATTAATAAATAAAAACCATTTTCTCGTTATTCGCAATGATTAGTTGTTTGAAATTCATATCTTTTATTTAAAATATGAACGAAATTAATGCCTTATTGCGATAAGGCAAGGTTAACTTGTTTGACAATTATTTAAACAACTATTATAAACAAATTCACAGTTTTCGTGTGTCACAATGAAACCAAAAATGTCTGAAGGATGACTCCTTGCTGTCATTATTGAAAAATTAGAAACAATTGTTATATACTTAAAAAATAGTTATGAACTAATTCACACTTTCAACATTATTCCATAAATAAACCCTATTTCCTAAATAAATGCACGTTCTGACCATTTTTCCAACAGCGTCTAGAAAATATGTTAATTCCGCGACTTACCTGAATAAAAAAATGTTGAAACAATTTAAAATTACTTGAACGACTGAAAATTAGTTAAAAAATGACTGGGTAATCTTATATTACTAATTAAAGATTATTTATGAAAAAAAAACTTTTAAAAATAGTTAATAAAGCGCAATATTACGTAAAATTGAAAGTTTTGTCACTTATGCGGCTTTCTTTGAGTGTATCCATAAGAATGGCTTAAAGTCATTTACCCTCAAATCTTTATGATTGATTCTTATTTCTAGTGAATCTTGTACAATATACTGAAATGTAAAATTATTTGTAACATATCGCGTTTAAATATTAGATTAGCAAAAAGCTGACTTTTCCCCATATTAAATCAGTAGAAAACTTCATTGTCTTAACGCAAACGCTCAATAATAACCGATTTCACTCAAATTTGGTGGATTTTTACATTCTCATCAGAGAAGTTATTAGATTTGTGTATTATTTGACCCCCCCCCCCCCCCCCCCCCCCCCAGTTTTTCTCAAATGTCCACGTTTTGAGACCCCCTAAATCCGAAAACAGGCTTTTACGATTGTGTCTGTCTTCCTGTATGTCTGTATATCTGTCTGTATGCATGTATGTTTGTCTCTCTATCTGTCTGTCTGTGAACACGATAACTTTTGAAAAAATTAATCTATTCGTTTGTCCTTTGGTACACTTGTTTAGTGTCCTACACTAAAGGTGAAGTTCGTTAGCTAGCCATTTTGGATGAAAATTCAAAAAGTGGGCACATTTTGAATATTTTTAGGACCACTTTTTTAAAAATTCAAAAATTCTCTTTACGGTTATTCATAGAATTCAAAAAAATTAACAATTTATCCTAATGACTTTTTTTGAAAAATCAAAGATTACTAGAGTTATAGCGTTTTCAAAATCCAGAAAAACAAACTAAAATGACCGATTTAAGCCAAACAATGCATGATATGAAAAAAAAGTCAGGAGAAGAAAAACTTTACTTTTCGGAAGTCCTACAAGATTATGATAACAACTTTTTTAATTTGGTTGAAAATTTGAAAATTCCAAATTTGATCGTACCAAAAATGTTTGAAACTACATTTTTTCAAGATTTAAAAATTCTATGTACGGTTGTTCATAGTATTCAGAAACTCAAACAATTTATCCCCATGACTTTTTTTATAAAAAAAAAAAAAATTATCAGAGTAAGAGCATTTTCAAAATCCAAAAAAACAAACTAAAATGAACATTTTAAGCCAAAAAATGCATGATATGAAAAAAAGTCAGGAGAAGAAAAACTTTACTTTTTGAAAGTCCTACAAGATTATGATAAAAACTTTTTAAATATAATATAATGAATCGCTTTTCGATATAAGCTATGAAAAAAAATGAGACAAAAATTGTTCATCCAAAAAAGAGCTATCATTTTTGATAGGACACGTAGTTTTTGCTTTAGTCGTAAAAAATAACATTCTAAATAAAAATCTTCAATTTGTTTGAAAAAACGACACAAGGTATGAACTTGAATTACCAGACAAAAGCTGTTCACCTGAAAAGATCTATAAATTTATTATTAATTATTTTTCGATAGGACGAATAGATTTTCTTTTAATCGTAAAACATAAGATTAAAAATTAAAAAATTAAATTTTTGGAAAAAGCACAGAAAAGACGAAAGAGGACATAGGCTCCTATATAGGACCCTATATAGGTTCCTGTATTAGACCCTATGCATATGCGCAGTAGTTTTTATTTAATCGTAAAAAATATCATTAAAAATGAAAAAAAAATAAAAAAAAGGAAATAAGAATTAGTATGATTCAATTTTTATGCATATTATGAATTGTAAAAATATAAATTTATTGAAATTATGCATGTTTCAGAGCAGTTTAGAATACAATTTAAAGCAAGATAAGAAACAAATACAAAAATAATCATGATAAAAACAATTTCCTTTTTATTGTGCAATTTTTTAATTAGTGATCCCTGGCAG
Organism: Belonocnema kinseyi; assembly: GCF_010883055.1. Lineage (NCBI taxonomy): Eukaryota > Metazoa > Arthropoda > Insecta > Hymenoptera > Cynipidae > Belonocnema > Belonocnema kinseyi. The sequence continues at coordinate 93,278,864 of NC_046663.1, read as the reverse complement.
AGTTACATAAAAAATGTATTTAAATTGATATAAAAGGGTTGTGCATAATGTAGAAAAGTTGACAGGCTGGATAAAATTGAGTGCGAAGCACGAGATACGTGATGAGAATGTGTTCGTTAAAGCCAAAAGAGCTTTAACAAAAGGGAGTTAAAAATCACAAAATTACAGTTGTAGATCCGTTCACCTTTGATTTTAAAAGGTCTGTGCCCGAATTCGGAAGAAATGCAAAGACTAAGCGCGGAGTGCGATTGCCTTCAGTCGTGTGCCGTAGGTGCGCTCAAGCTCTCGAGCTAAGCTTTTTAAACGAAAGAGAATTCACGATCACAAAATTACAGTGGTGGATGTTTTAAGTCTTAATTTTAAAATGTTTGCGCAAGAATGTGCAAAAATATAAAGACCGAGCGCGTAGCACGAGGTAAATACATAAGCGAGCGCGAAGCGCGAGATAAATACAACATCGAATTTGAACAAAACTGGTGGGGGGGGGGGGGGGGGGGGGATGAAATTGGAAAGTGAAAAATTAGGGCCACTCTAATGCGGCCCCAATAAATATTGAAACACTGAAAAACATCGTTTATAACGAAATATGTTATTATTACTTTAAAAATGTTGACCTGAGTTGTTGCAAGAATTAAAAAAAGGAAATATTGTAAATTCTAAAAGTCGCCTACAGATGTATTCAAAGGCCCCTAGAATGATATTCTGACAGGTTAATTTTGAATCTCCATCAAAATTGGACATAATAAATTTCCATTCAATTGAATTAGCCTTAAGGCAGCTTTGATTCTATGAAATAATCAAAGAATTAAATTCCTGACATTTGAAACATTACTCTATGGCTATGCGGAACCTTTGATGTGTCGGATGTCGGGAAACGTCTAGATAATTAAACTGTCAAAATTTCAGTATGAGCCTAGCAAACTGCAGCTATGGAGAACTGATCGTGCACTTATGAGAAAGCTTTCAAGCGTGAAACGCTCTGTGAATCATACTACTTTGTGAAATGTCTAATATTCTCGACGCAACAATAATGGGCCACCCCTTTTAATTAAGATTAAATGCCAACCAGCTATGATCACGAAAGTGTTTCCCATACACGCAAGCAAGTCAACTAATATTAGGAAGCGTTCACGCATTACGTGACACTCTACAGGAGGTGAGGTGGGGGCGGACTGCCCTAACGTCACAATGTGTCGCATACAACGGGGGTCTCAAAGGTTTTGTAACACCTGGGTAAACTCCAATATCCTAAGTATTGCCTTTATTTCATTTTTGCACTAGAATGGACCTGATGCCTCACAGACCGCTGTATATATTTATATTTAATTAAATAAGTAAAGAAGCGTTTGCTATTTAACATTATACAAGTTATGAAGGGCCATTAGAATAAACAAGAAATTAATCAGTGTTATCAACTTTTATTATTAATAATCTTTCAAACCAGTGATGGGATGGACTCACATGGTGTGGTCTGGAAGACCGCACGTCCATACCACCATTCTATTTTTTCATTTTTTTTTATTTATAAGGCATAATCGGGACATCAAATCTTTCTAGGAAGACCGCCCTCCGTACTCTAGTACCTGTATCTAGCTTAACCCGTTAAACGTAGGGGGGGGGGGGGGGGGGGGGGGGGGATTGACCAGATGCCGATGACGGAATTGAAACCCTTCATTTTCAACATGAACTCATGCATTATTTTAGGTGTGAATGTAGGAGGTTTTGATATAAATACATACATTGTTCTATGCAAAACCATTTATTTAGTAACAAAAAATTATTTTTTTATGTAAATATGTACATAGAGGACCATGATTTTTTTATTCAAATAATATAAAGTGAAATCGTATGGTAAATGCACCTGTTATCGTTCGTGCTCCTATTGAAATGTAATAAATAATGCATTTTTCTAATTTGACTTATAAGGAGTAATAAGGGCATAACCCTTACCCTCGCTGGTACACAAAAAAAAAGAAAAATAGTAAATTGACTTCGTGTCATCCGTCGAAATACATACGTAAACCGTAGAGAGGGTGGGGGGTCAAATCGACCCAGACTGCACTTTGACTGCATCCTATGGCTGACTGAAAGATACAAGTGAGTCGAAACTATGCGTGAGGCTTCTATCCTAGAGTATAATTTTTTAGATGAGCTTAAGGACCCGTGTTATAACTTGGTTCGCAAATGGTACCGATTTGAAATTTTTGCCTGGGCCAAATCGACCCCTCCCCCCACAGTTAACAGGTTAAGTTTTGTTATCTGTGAAATCTTGATTTTTAAATACTCACAGAACGCCTTTATGAGCTTTAAATTGACATTATTGACAAATCACATGCTAGTGGAAGGCCAGGGAGGGGAGAAATTTCAAATTTTCAATTAAACTGCTGATTTTCTGACAGGTAGAGATATCTTTAACAAAATAGTTAAATTGCCAACAAAATAATGAAACTTGGAACAAAATTTTTTACTCTGTTACCTTAAAAGCTGAGTTTTCAACCTACAAAGTTGAATTCTCAGCGATGAAGATTAATTTTCTATCAACAGAATTTTCAACAAAATTCATGAATTTTAAACCAAATAATTTAATTCTCAACTGAGAAGAGATTTTTCACAGCCAAAAATAAAATACTTTAATTTTCAGTTTCAAAAATAGTTTTCAACGATAAAACAACGAATCACCAACCAGATGGATTGAATGAAGGGGACGAATTTTTAACAAATTAGTTGAACCCTCAACAAAATAGATGCATTTTTAATAAATAAGATTCATGTATCCAAGCAGAAAAGAAGAATTTTCACTGAGAAGATAAAGTTTCAAACAAAAAGGGAATCTTTATATATTCAGTTTAAAGCATTATAAACTGAAAATATAACTATTTCATTTTTGGTTAGGAATTTATATTCTTAATTAAAAAATTATCGTTTTAAGATGAAAATTTAACTATTTGATAAAAAATATATGCTATATTTAGTCAAAAATTCGTCTTTTTTGCTCAAATTTAACTATTTATGATTTCAAACTAATATCTAAATATTTTGGATGAAGATACATTATATTAGCAATATTTTATTTGAAAAATCAATTATTTTGTTGAAATTTAAATTTCTTGTTTAAAATTGAATTGCTTTGTTAAAAATGTGTCCTTTTGGATTAAATATTAATTTTTTAATTGTAAAAAAGTCATCTTTCTTGGTCGAAAATAAGTTTTTTTACTGAAAATTCAAATGTCTTGTTACAATATCATTTTTTTAGGTTAAAACTGAAAATATTTAGTTAGTATTTGCAACTATTTAGTTGTTAGTGCAACTTTTTAGTCGAAAAAAACATTTTTTTGTTTGCAAATTCCTCTTTTTGTTTTGAAAATTTATCTCTTTTGGTAGAAAATTAATATTTTGGTCTTATAAATTCAATTTTTTTGTTGAAAATTTAATACATTTCGCCTAAAAATCTTGTAGCAAATTCCTAGAAAAACTAAAAAATGATTTTAAAAAAATTAACTTACAGACTATTTTAAAAGATTTTCAAAAAAGATAAGATTTCAAAACAAATTTTGATGTATAAGTTAATGTTTTTAGCTTCAAAATGATTAAAATGGTCTAATTTTTTAAACTTTTTTTATACATTCTTTAATTAATAGTATTCGAAATGATAACGAGGATTTATTTATTTTTACATTCTCATCGGAATGAGAAGGTATTGGTTTTATGTGAAAAATGACTTTCGTGGATTCCATCAAATGTCGACGTTTTGAGACCCCCTGAGTCAGAAAAAATAGTTTTTACGTCGGTGTCTGTCTGTCGTCGTTATCCTTGTTGTCGTTGTTGTCGTTGCAGTTTATAAAATCGGTAACATTTGAAGGAATTATTCGATTGGATTCCGCCTACGTACACTTTATAAGGATATAAAAAGAAAGGACGAGTTCATTAGCCAGCTCTTTTTGAATACATTTTCAAAAGTAAGGGCATTTTGAAAATTGTTGAGACTACTTTTTTCAATATTTGAAAATTCTTTCGACAGCTTTTTATAGTAGACCAAAATACGAACAATTTATCGCCATTACTTTTTATAATAAGATAAAAATTACCAAAGTTATAGCATTTTCAAAATCTAATTAACCGAAACGAAAATGAACATTTGCAGCCAAAAAAAGCGTGATATGGGAAAAAGCCAAGAAAAAAACGTTACTTTTTCAAGACTCTACAAGATTGCAAATATAAATTTTTTAATTTTGCTAAAAATAATTAAAAATTAAATTTTTATCACAAAAAAAAATTAATGAAAAAGCAAGAACTCCATATTATGGAAAATAAAACAAGATACGAAAAGAGATAGATTGACAAAAACTGTGCACTTAAAAAAGAATAGCAAATTTTTCAGGAATTCCTTTTTTGTAGGATAAGTAGTTTTTGTTTTTGTTTTTTAAACAACATTGAAAATAAAAGAATTATACTCAAGTACAACGATACAAGGTACGTGAATAAGCGAGACAAATGTATTCAACCAAAAAAGATTTACAAATTTTGTACAAATACTTTTTTGATAGAAAGCGTAGTTTTTTAATCGCAAAAAACAAGATTAAAAATATAAAAAAATTATAAAAACAAGGCAATAAGAATGAGATTGTTTCAATTTCCATGCATATTATGAATTGTCTTGATATAAATTTATTTAAATGGTACACGTTTCAGCGCAGCTAAGAATAACATTTAACGCAAAATAAGAAATAAATATTAAAGTAATGATGATAAATTCAATTTATGCTTTACTTTGCAAAATCTTAATACCCAATCCAAGGCAAAGGTAAATAAAACATGTATTATATTTGACATAAAACTGTTGAGCATAATGTAGAAAATTTGACATTTTGGCCAAAATCGAGTGCCAAGCACGAGATACGTGAAGAGAATGTGTTCGCTAAAGCCGAAAGAGCTTTATCGCAAAATTACAGTTGTCGATTCCTCGATCTTTAACTATGAAAGGTCTCTGAACGAATGTGTGAGAAATGCAAAGGCCGATCGTGAATATGCGAATGTACGAATCTGAGAAAAATACAACGTCCGAGCGCATAGCGGGAAGTAAACACAAAATCGAGCGCGAAGCGCGAGATAATTACATCATCGAGCGCGAAACGCGAGAACTAACAAATGCGCGCCCTAGGCGTGCTCAAACTGGCGAGCCGCGCGCGCAGCGGGCGATGAGATTGTGCACGCGCGGCGGGCACATTTTTTATATTTGAACTGTACGATGCATAAAAGTTTTAAAAAAGTATTTGACAGTCTAACGACCTTTATTTAAACATTTTCGATTAAAAAGTCTATAAAGTTTCCACTTTATACTAAATTGAAAAGTTTCAGACTCCAAGTTTTAACGTTTAAAATTCAAAAGTATTCCAATTTAAGTGTGTTAATTTGCAGTTAAGTTTTTATAACTTTAAATTGAAAAAAAAAAGTATTTTCAGGATTACGAATATTTTGATTGTAATTACCGTATTAAATTCTTTCCAAATTTTGCAATTTTTATTTGCAGTCAAAAAGTTGCTTTTTTCGACCTAAGATGACAAATATTAAAAATATTGGAAAGGCATAATTTTAAATTAGGTGCATGGTGTCAAATCGACTGCTATCTATTTGAAGAAAACAACTTCAAACTTAAGGTTTTTTGTTATTTAATAAAGATTTTGATCATTGTCTTTTAATATTCTACCATTCCATTTACCATATTTTCCATACCATTTAAGTTGTAAATTCTCGCAGTTATAATTTTTAGTTAATTCTTGCAGAAAATTAATACAACATTATAATACAGAAATGTTTAATAAAAAGTACAACATTCGTCCGAATAATAGAAAAAAAGTTGTAGTTTTCTGTAATTTTTGTTGTAATTTATTGAATTTGTTTGTAAATTCCTGGGAAAATGGATCATGTAGGCATGTTGGCAACTGAGTTCACTAGTAACGCAACAAAAAAACGCAGAATAAACTTGGAATTCGTCTTTAGCCAGCGGAGAAGTTACTTTCGGGGCGAGGGCTTAAATATAAAACTTGGGACTCTCAAGTGTGGCCATCCATAAATTGACAGAAGAATCCAACAAGAAGCAAAAATCTAAAACTAAATCTCCCTTTCGATTCGTAAGATCAAATGGGAGAAGGCTTACCTAGCGACAAAAAGTTCAGGTATAAAAAGATGAAGGCCAAGTAGAAAGTTCAGCTGATTCAGTGTCAATCCGAGATTTACTAGACCCAACAAAGACTTTTTATAAAATATATCCTTTCAATAATACGCAGTTACGCAGCTGCTAAAAAAAACTTTTTTTTATTTAAGACGCACATGCCAAAATGTTGAAAATATTGAGCCATACGATTTATAACAACAATAGCTTTTGGTTGATTCGTTTCGTCGATTAAAAAAAATATTTTGTTGTTTGAACAAAATATTTTGGTTGAATCAACCAAATGCTTTATATTTGGTTAAAATAACCACATCTTTTGTAGGTAAATCCTCTTGGTTTAACAAAATATTGTTTTTGTGTGCTGGTATATTTTCTGCTAGATTTTCTGATATTTCTTACAATTTTACAGAGATATCTCCTTTACTTTGAAGATAATGTCGTTATACCATCCTTCAACCAAGAGGCTTCACTCATATATATTTTGTGACTTTGAGCTTATTATCAAGGTATTGCAAGACAAATAAAAAATAACAACTGCATGTTATTCTCGATTATTCCCGGAAAATCGAGTGAAAATGCTACTTCTTTAGCTCGAAATGTTACATTTTGTATGTTAACAACAATTCATTGACGAAAAAAGAGCATTTTTATCAGGGAATTTAAATGCTCAAATTGAGAAATAATGTTCTATGAACAAATTAGAGAAAGTTTTTCAAAACCAGATAATATTCAATGCAAAAAAATTGTTCCTATCAAAATTAGTAATCCTGAAAAATAATTTGTTAAATGATTCTCGACACCATTTTAGTTTATATCAATATTGCTTATTTAGATATTAATTAACCAGAAGTTTTCAATGAACAAACGTAATAGATATTATTTTCGTTTTAAAACCTGCTTAATGAATGATTGTTGACATAATAAATTAATGTTACAATATATTGGTATTTTAGTGTAATTATATTCAGAATCGAGAGAGAGAGAGATAAGCGGTGAATAATGAATAATTAGGTAGGAACCATGTTGAGGCGGAATCGACCCCAAATGAAGAGTAAGCTCGATATGTTAGATGTATGGATATACTTAAAAATGGTATCGTGTTTTTATAAGAAAATACTTTATATCTCCTACTTCCTGCATGCTATAGAGACTTTGTATAAAATAGAAATTTTTATTTTTGCTACAGGTCAAGGAATGTCAGGGAAAAATTAGGCAGGTAATTTTCGATAAACTAAAGTTGAATTCATTCTATTATTTTGTTGAAAATTCAACAATTTTGTTAAATAGTAATTTCGTTGTTGTTAAAAAGTCATCTATTTTGCTGAAAATTGAATCTTTTTTTCTTGAAAAGCACAACTATTTGTTTGGTTACTAACCTGTTTTAGTTGAGGATTTTACTAATTAATTTAAAATTCGTCTTTTTTTATTGATTTAAAACCATTCAAATAATTTATTTTTTTATCAAACCATTTATTTGAAAAAACTTCTTTCTTGTTTTGTTTCGGATTTAAGTATGCCGTTGTTCATTTTTTGTATTGCAAATTCATTCTAGTAACTGAAAATTGCACTATTACATGTTCGATTGAAAATTTAACTGCTTCGTTGATAATTCATTTTTTTAATGAAAATTTAACTATTCTATTTTTAGGTGAAAATCCAACTATTTTGTTAAAAATTCGTCTGTTTTCGTCAAAAAAATAATTTCAGTACTTGAAACTTCATCTTTTTGGTTACAAATTCATTTCTTTAGTTGATAATTTATCTTTTTTGGTTGAAAATTAATTCGTTTTTCATGTATTTAATTGAATTTTTTGTCTTTTTCGGTGGCGAATTCATCTTTTGGGTTGTAAATTCAACTATTTTGTTAAAAATCATTTTTTTGGTTGAGTATTCGTCATTTTAGTTAAAGATTTATTAGGTTGAAAATTTACCTATTTTGTTAAAAATAATTTTTTTATTGAATATTCATTATTTGAATTAAAGTTTTATTTAATTGAAAATTTTTCATTCAAAAAATATTAGTTTTGTTTACTATAAATTTAACTGTTCTATTTTTGTTAATTTTTTAAAAATAATTATCATTTTATGTAGGTTTATGTATGGAGTTAGTTCTTTTCGACCAGGCTACTATTATTAAAAAGTGTGGTAGTTTTGCTGACAACTGGTCAAATTTTATAAAAACGTTTAAACATTTACATGACTTGAGGGACCCTTTAGTAATTTTTAATAAATTTCTACCAGTAGTCAGTAAAACTACCACATCTTTCATTAATCAATTTAGTTAAATATTAATTTCTTCGGTTGAAAATTTAAATATATTTTTTTGAAAATTCATTTTTTTTATCGAAAATTTATCACTTTGGTTGAAATATAAACTATTGTGTTAAAAATTCCTCTTTTTTCTTGATTAAAAATTAATGGTTTTAATTGAAAATTAAATTCTTCCATTTTTGGTTTAGAACTGATCTTTTTTTTGTCTTAAAATGATTGATCTCCTGGTGTAAGATTGTTTTTATGCATAAAAGAAAAATTTGGAATCGTCAGAAAAAATTAAAAGTTGGTCAGGAAAAGTGAGGAAATTTTAAAATTGGAATTTTGTAGCTACGCTGATTTGTATTTGTTGATATAATAATTCCTTAATTGAAAATATGAACATATTTTGAGTTCAGTATGGGCAGTGAATATCGAATTTAATTTCGGCTGAGTTGACATTTTTGCTTAAAGTCTTGTTTGGTGGACACTAACACGATCCAGTTTCACCCTCTGAACAATTCAAATTGAATTTGCGAGCGATGACAAAGCAAATCCTTCAGCTGGAGGAGTCCTCTAAGGAAATCTAGTTTGACTCTAAGATAGAATGATTTTATCACGAAAATAGGGGAATAATAGGGCTGAAAATTGTTATGAATAGAATTTATGTAAATACCGTATATTAAATTTAATATGAAACACTTTTAGTTCCCAAGATTTTAAGTGAAAATATCCATTTTTAACAAAATAGTTGAATTTTCAACAAAAGAAAATTATAATAATGATGAATTTTCTACGAAAAGACAAATTTAAAAAAAAAAGTTGAATCCTTAGCGTAATAGATGAAGTTTCAATCAAGAAAGATGAATTTTAATCCAAATATTGGCATTTTCAGCTGAGAAAGTTTTTAAAACAAATTTTCTGTTAAAAAAATTAATTTGGAAAAAAAATTTAACACTGTAGACTTAACCACAAATCAGTCTAATGTAAATAACACTCACAACTAGTCTATCCAACAAAATTACTGCCTGATTTACATACAGTAAAAGAATCTCGGTTGTAATTTTTAACACTTCTGAAAATGTGTTAAATAATAATAAGGCTGATTCAAATAGTGTAGAAAGAAAAGAAATGTTTTGTAACCAGTTTTCAGGTAAGCATGCAATTGATGAAACATTACACGATTCTGCAGAATTGAGACGAAAAGCGATTCCAACCTCATACGTACAAGAAATTGTTTTAAAATGTGTAAGGAACGGAAATATGCATGATTATTTGGGTTTCCCTCTAACTCCAAAACGAAAAGGAAGGCAAATGAAGGCAACAGGCATCTATGCTCTAACATCGCAGGCATGAAGAGATTAGGAATTTAAAAAAATCAATTGAAAAAAAACTAAGATTAAGGAAGCTAAAAAGCAAAAACGAAAACGGTGAAATTAAATTTCAGAAAAAGCCCAAGATAGTAGATAGGGACAGTGGAAATCTCGTTAATCCATTCATGCGCGTCACTAATTAGATGACGAGGCATTTGGCTATTTTTTTTTTTTTTTTTTTTTTTTTTTTTTTTTTTTTGAAAGGAGGGGAAATGCTTTACGCACAACCGGTTGAACCTGAAGGGTTTTTAACCGAGTGTGGGACTTGTCACCGCAGTGACCATACCCACTAAAACCACCTCCTTATTTTGCGCCTCGAGTCGGGAGGCGTCACCATTATTTGTTCAGAAGGATGGTGAAACGGAACAAACATCATCCCCGCGGCACCAAGGATGTGCGATGCCGCCTAGCACTTGTTCTTAATTTTGGGCTTAGGCAATACCTTGCCTTGCAGCTCTTCCTTTAATGGATGTGGTGTTATTAAACATCCGGAAGGCTGCTAGTCCACCTATGAGCACTCTCGACGACATGGTTTTAA
>NC_046663.1:93251608-93268434 GCF_010883055.1 Belonocnema kinseyi | reverse complement strand
GTGACCTTTTTTTGGGATGAAAATGGTCCTTGACGCTAGCAAGCTTTCCGGCAATTTTCCTGTCCAGAGGATCAGGTTATAGATGCAGGTTAGTATTCCTTTGGGAAACTTTCCATAATCTTTACCCGTTAAGCCATAAGGGCCAGGAGCAGTTTTTGTTTTGACTCCATTTTTGATAACTTCTTCTACTGAAACGGGTTGCCATAAATCATTTATTTGGACTTCAGGTTCTTGTAGCTCTGGTTCGGCTTCGGAATGTTGTGTCATTACATTTCGCCAAAATGGTTCCATGATCTCTCTTCTGGGCTGTGTGGTCTCGGTTGAACCGTTTAGTATATTCTCCACACATCTCCTTCTGCTCTTGTTATAGAGAGCTTGACACAAAGCATATTCCTTTCGTCTCTGCTTTCTCCTGCTGGAAGCTATTTGAGTGCGCGGTTTCCTGATCATAAGAAATTCCGGCGGGATGGTTGGCGTGATTGATTTAATGTAAAGGGCTAGTCTCGTTGCAATGTGCTCTTTTGTTTGCACTCTTGTATCCATACATATCCGATACAGTGCTATTGCCTTATACTTGTCCTTTACATCTTCAGCAGGTGCCTCCAGTGCCTCAAAGAATCTGAGGAAGGGATCTTCCTCATGTTGTTCAGGAGAGCGCTCTCGGCCTCTTGGTCGAGGACGCTCTCTTCGTTCTTCCCTCACTATTTCAAGTGAGTTCTGAACTAATTCTCTGTAGGTTTTGTTGGCTCGGTGCGATTTGATTGAATCGTAAGATCTTTGTGGGAATTCTTTAGCCAATTCCTGATTCAAAAATCGTTCGCCTGCTAAAGTCATTTCCGCCTCTCTTCGCGCCATTATTAGATTTTCCTCATGTGATCATGTCTTATTTTTACGGCGAGTGTCCACTAGTTGGTCAGCAAACTCGGGGTGCTTGGCTCTTCTGTTGTCTCCAAGGCCTCTTTTAGTGCCGAACGAAATCCCACATCCCAGATACTCACACGGGAATGCGTGCTGTTCGGTCTCACCATCATCCTCTAAAGGCAAAGGTCGGCCAGCGGGTCGACCTTGGTTCATCCGAGGCATGTTTTTATTAATGGGAACTTTAGTTTTTAAAGGCGAATCGGGCTGGTAACCCGAGACGTCCGCTTCACCTTAACTCCTTAACCGTTCATAACGGAAAGCAGAACACCTAATCACTGATGTTATGTGTTAGGGGCAGTTCGGACTTTGACCGCTTTTCGCTCAGCTAAAGCGGGGTCGCTAAATCCCGTACGAGTAAACAGACACGTGAGTCTAATTGTCTCCCGCCAACAGGCTACCCTATAGGGTGGCCGGAACACCCTTGGTCATCCATCCGCTTCTCAAATTAGGGCAGCATAAAAAATTTTCAAGTCGTTCACGCCTAGGTTTGCAAATCCAGTGCGTGTTAGAAATTTTCTAAGTCTCTCGCGCCTAGGTTTGAAAATTTCAATATAGAAAAAGCAAGAAAACATTCAAAGTCGTTCGCGCTTAGGTCTAGACTAGGCACGACGATTAAGGATAATCCTCTATATCCATCTCATATTGTTTCGAACGAAGAGGTAAAGCCAGAAAATCCTCTAAGTGTCTCGCGCCTAGGTTTGCAAAAGTGGACAAAATGGAACGAAACAAATTTTTCCTAAATCGCTCACACCTAGGTTTGCAAAAGAGTCGGATATGCAAGCGGTCCTCCAGATCGGCTCGTACCTGAAGGCGTCAAGAGAGTTTAAGAAACTTTAACTTTAAGAGAGTTTAAGAAACGGGTTTTCAAAACCCGTTTAAGAGAGTCATAGTTACTCCCGCCGTTTACCCGCGCTTGCTTGAGTTTCTTCACGTTGACATTCAGAGCACTGAGATTTTGCTGAAGGAGTTACTGGAAAAAGAAAGTGAAAAGCTAAAGACACTCACAAAAAAGAAAATCAATTTTCGAAAAAAAAAACCGATTCTACTAATTCTTCTAAAGCAGTCAAAAGAAGCCAAGGATCACAACCTCTAAATTTGGACTAGCTAGATGCTGTTAATTAAGTAATTTAAGTCAGATTATTTGTTTATAAATGAAAAATAATTGATAAATAATGTTTCTCTTCCCTATTCACTTCATAGTGATACTACTAAATTTTAGTTTAATCTGATTCCTTCACCATTTCATCTTCATATGACTAGGGTACCATATAATTGGAGCCACCCCTGCCAAGAATTGAATTTTTAGACTAATGAGCTAATTTTAATTATTTTTCAGTTTCCAATATATATTGAGGTGAATAAAGCTTAGAATTTTATACCCTATTATATTAGTACGGTACATATTAGTATTACATTTATCAAACATACAATTTTTGACATTAATTTCTTTCTCAAAGGCTGAAGTTTGCCTTAACCTGCCAACAATTGGGTACATTACCCTATCATTCAAAAGTAGAGTTGTAGTTATGGTCGGGATTGCAGAAATTAAAATTAAAAAAAAATGGCGGATTTGAAAATTTCGCAACATTTTTTTACCTTAAATTGTTTAAAAAGGTTTCAATGTTAATCAATAATAAATCTGGCAGTTAGGACGATAAGCAAACATGTGCAGAATAAGCTGCAAAAATTTCAGATTGATCGGTCTAGTAATTTTTTTTAAATCATGTCAACCAGGTCGAAAAACGTTGTTTCGAGAAAAAAACGTTTAAGTTTTTGCATTTATGAAACTGCTCGTTCGGCGCGCTCGAGACACTTGCATTCTTTTGCAATTTTTGACATGTTCCTGAATTTTCCGACCAAAATAATCACTTCTCCCGGGTAGAAATTATAACTTGGTTCTTAAGAGGCCCTGTCTAGATTTCCTATTTTCTATCGAGGCCCTAAAGTGGCAATCTATCGAGGGCGCAAGCAAGAGCATCACGCTCAGCTAGCAAGGTCATCAGTAGGCAACCCAAGGAGGGCCTATTAATAGGGTCTTTATAGAATCTAGATAGTTCCTCACACACTATTATTCAAAAGCATATGCTCTTGTTTCTTATTTTGTTGATTCAAATAAAATATTATTAAATTATTAAAAAATTGATCATACTTTAAATTCTGAAGTGTGATGCTATGGTTGCAGTAATATTAAAATTTAACCAGCACATTGCCATAATCTATTACCAGAAATTTTTTATTCAAAGAAGGAAAATATTAATCCAATTGTAAAATACATTTTCTTTGCAAAAGTTTAATCTGAAGATTTTTTACACTTTTCTGTAGCCTATGACAAACACACTCCTCCGTTTTCTCGTATTTTTATTGACATTCGATTATTAACTGTACTCCATACGTTCTTCTAAACCTAAACTTATTGTTAAATTTGACTAGAGAAGACTTATTATTAATAACTGAAGACAAACGCAGTTTATTAAAATATTTACAAGTGTTAAGTATCGAGCGTACGCACTGGAGGTTTACAAGTCGAGCGCCTAATCCACATAGCTACGATGCCACGCTCAGTACGGTATCATAAATGCTTGACGGCATTCATCCGATACTTTAGAAATTAGTAAAAAAGGTTTTTGAAGCTCGATTTGTTATATCTGATTATTAAACGTACTTACTTGATTTCAAATTAAATCGATCTTTAAGAAAAACTCTTTTCAAATTTTTAAAACACCACATGTTTTTAATTTTTTCAGGAAAAAAATGAAATTTTTCAAAGTTTGCATCTCGGTAATTTTTTCAATTTGTTCTTTTTAAATTTAAGTATAATTAAGCATAAGAACATTAATGTATTTTTTGTGTAATCGTATCAGTATTGCCCGTTTTACCTGTCGAGGGCTTTACAAGGTCCCCTCAAGAAAATAATTAATTGATAGAAATTATTTTATCAATATATCTTTATAAATAAAGCTTTTTATCTAGTTTATTTAAAAAATATAGTGCTAGAATGTGATTGAAATTAAACGAAAAAGACAGAGTTTTAACCAAATTATATAGTATAGAAAAAAAATATAAATTAAAAAAAAAATTAATTATCAACCAAATAGTTTAATTTTCTAGGAAATTGTTGACTTTTTGAACAAAAAACAACAATTTTTAACTTGAATGATGCATAAATTGCAGCCATTTTTTAAAAATTAATCAAACTTTAAGCTAACATAAGTAGTTGATTTTTTTAACCAAAAAATCCGAACTTTGGTCAGAATATAGTTGAATCCTCAACCAAAACAGATTAATTTTCAACGGAGTCTTTGCATTTTCTACCAAAAATAATTTAAGATTGAATTTCTGCCAAAAAAGACAAATTTGTAACAAAATACAGGAATTTGATTTTTAACTAGAAAGAATAAATTTCGAATGAAAAATATAATGTTCGAACAATAAAAGGAATACAGTCGTTGCTATTTACCTTGCCACTGATGGAACCGTAGGGGAGTAATTTTCATGGAAACGATGTTCCCCCACTCTCGAGTCTAATCTTGATGCGTGATGCTTAATGCGAATTGTTTCGCTCGTTACGTAAGTTGCCGCGCGCAGATCAGTGTTTAGAAACAGTGAAAGTTCGATTTTCAGACAACATATTGTGGAAGTAATTATCTCACATTTGGTTCCAAAAAATTGTGATCACATTGTTCTCTCGCGAAATAAACGGAAAAATAGGTTAGCACTTACGAATGATTGATAAACCTTCGATTAAATTTGCCATGCTTCAGGTTATGTCATGTGACAAGGAAATTATCATAAGAAATAAATATTATGATTTCAAAATTCTTTTATAAGCCTCATTAAGAAAGCATATAATGATTTTTTGCACTCTAAAATTACCTTAAAAGACCTAAACCATTGACGGCAACGTAAATAGCGAGCGGAACAATTCTCGGATGGCGAGCCGTAGCGGTCGTGGTAGGGGAAGACCTCGACCGAGAGTTAGGGGAAGCGGCAAGGTAGATAGCGTCGAATGTCTTTACATTTTCAGTTAAATATATTATTTTTTCAAATAAAAAAAAATCTTTTTCAACTAAACTTTTGAATCTTAAAAAAAGAGAGGAGTTTTCAAATCAAATTATAAATCTTTAACATAAAAGCGAATTTTCAACAAAGCAGTTCAATCTAAAATATGATTTTTTAACCAGGAAGATTAATTCTTCTGAAAATGGAATTGTTACATTTTTAAAGAAAAAATAATAATAAAAATAAATAATTAAAATAATTAAAATTTAAATAAAACAGTGGAATTTTTAACCCAAACTAAATGTGAGTCAAATTCGTCACGTTACTTCCCATACGATGTACATCAGGAGTATTCATAAAAACTACAAAGATTAAGCCTATTTGGAGTTTTAACTAATGATGAGCGGAAATTTTGACGCCGAAGATGAGTGTGTTCATTTGATGGGTAAGGTTACATTTCTGTCTTTAAAACTCAACTTTCGAAAATCGGTGTTTTTTTGCGGTTTTCCTCTCTCTTGGTCAAACGCCCAGGCGAATAAAAGTTTCAAAAAGAAAAGTCATGGTACAAAAGGTTTTTAATCGTAGTACTACGGGACTTAAATGGACCAGCCCAACGAGACAAAAATAATAAATAAATGAAGCAGCAGCTCGTGGTCACTGTTTAAGTATAATAGCGGTAAAAGACGAACTCCAAACTACACCATGCCCGTAATTTTGTACCTACAACATCATCGTAAGAGATTTCAAACATGGTATTAAATTAACTTATAACATCATCATCTCATCAGTCACTTGGCTTAATCCGTGGCTATGATGAAAAACCTCTCAGTTTCTATTTTTGTACATTATCAAAGACAAAAGAAAAAATTGTATAATACTCTGCTAAACTTAATTTTTATGTTTGTTCTTACAAATAAATAAGCAGAGTTCTATTCAACAGCGCAATTTTTGTTTTATTTGCTTCAAATATCAGAATAATTGAAATGTCAGGCAGAGAAAACTATGAAAATCTCTAGGACGGGTAATTGCTCAACGAATAAAAAGTCTAAAACACAGTTCACTGATTGGTTAGGGTGTCGAGCCAATTTTTTCGAATCTCTCTTGCGAGAATTTTTATTTGCTATCCCCAAAGGTGTTTTTTGCATGTTTTATTTCATGTCTACATCGTTACGAATTTAAATTTGTAAAAAAAATACTTCATGCGAATATGAACAAAATCTAATTGCATGTTTATTTTTTCTTGTGAAAAAATATTAATTTCCTCGAAAATTAAAGATGGTAAAATATTTGATCTAAAACGATCCACGATATAAAAATAAATGTTTCAATCAGATAATCATTTTTCATGAATATATTCTGTAAACTTTTCTAAACTCGGTTTTGAATTGATTCAGTATCAAATTATATGTAAATATATTGCTCTAGAACATAAAGTTAAATTTGCACAGACATTCAAAGAGATATTGTTGTATGCGTCAATATTATTCTTCACTGTAAGAAAAATCTGTGCTAGATCTAGTATACGTGTTATGTACCCAAGAATTCACAAAATGAAATTAAGTTACTAAATCTAGTATATATTTTTCTAATAGTGTTGAGCGTGTATTAGAAATTCAAATTCGTTACTCGAGGTGTTCCTATTTCGAAATCACTTTAGAAATCTACTTTTAAAATTCTCAATAGATTTATTGGCATACTTGAATTACAAATTCTTCTTTATGTTGAAACCTTGTTAAACATTGTGAAATCGCTTAAACTTGAACACTATCCCGTATTTTCCTAAGAATTTTGCACTATAATGGCTTCAAGATTACGTTTTACTATTTTGTAAATTAATCTTTTTAGCTTAAGAAAAATGTTTAATCACAAATTTCTTAAAATCTGAAAACTTCTTAGTCAACAGAAATAATACGACTACTGGAATCTAGAAATATTTTTGTTCTAACACTGAACAAAATTTTTTTAGCTTGCAGAAACTCAATTAGAGAAATATCCTATTGAGGTGAAAAGCAAGTTTCTATGAACGTATAATTTTATTCATAATTTATGTAATTTTGCTCATTTAGATTTTCTTATTAGAATTATTTCTTGAAAAAAGGATCCTACTTCATCTTCACTCCATTGGAAATCGAACCACAAAACTTCTGATTTCCGGCCAGGTGCTTTTCCAATTAAGCTATTAGAGGAATCAGAATAAGAACTCTTAGTTCAAGAAAATAACGCTAATTTTTAGCTAGGTGTTAATGGTACAAGTAATTATTTTTTTATTTTTTAATTTATCTGCTATATCATCAGTCATTTTATGCACCATCTACTTTGTATATCAAAATTTCTAAATTTTTACTTCATCATCAAATGTATTTCTAAATTTTTCAAAACATTATTCATATAAGAGAATATTTGAATTGTAAATAATTGTATAATCATGGGAAATAATTATATTATTAAAATTTCGCTACCACACTATTAATTGTAAGCTTTCTTACATTTTCAAAGATATACAAAAAATTAAATTATGTGCAAAAACTTATTTTGAAGAATTCGAACAAAATTGGAAACTCTACTATTTATGAGAGGTTCGAGGAGATTACATTTTATCAACATTTCTGGGGAAATCTTAAATGTTTTACTTTTTATTTTAAAAAAATAATTTTTAGTTTTAAATATTTAAAAATGTGTGTGAAAAAAATATGGAAGACATTCAGACAATTTCTAAAAAAATTTAGTAGGTATTCAAACAAATTTGAGGTAAACTAAATTGTGCAGAGTGTCGATAGAATGCAAATAGTGCTCTTAAGTTTCATGGGAAAATTTGAAATGATTGTTTTGTAATGAATTCTAAGATAAAATGGAAAAAGAGTACAAAACATTTAAAATTATTTCCTAAAATTTGTTAAAAGATTGTAAAAGATTTTACAGGAAAAATTTGCAATTTTGCCATATTGCGTAATGTCAGAAAAAATGTGAGTAAGTATAAGAAAGATTCAGAAGTTTTAAAAGGATTAAAAAATAATTAAAACTTGTAAAGATTTTATAATGAATTTTGTAAGGTTTCACGAAAATGAAGAAAAAATGTTGTTGGGTACAAGGAATATTCAAATGGATTTTTATTCTTAAAGATTAATTTTAAGAGATTGCTTAAAAAGATTTTAAAACATTTTTAAAATTTTCTAAAATTGTCAAAGAAAAATCTGAAAGACTTTAAGGAAATTTGTATAATTTTGCAGAATTTCGCAAAAAATAAAGAAAAATTTTAATGGTTTTTAGAAACTAGAAGGCTTAGAAGGCCTGAAAAGATAAAAAAAAAATAATTTACTTAAGAGATTTTAAAGCAAAACGTTTCAATTTGGTATGATTAAAAAGTAAAGCAAAATTGAGTAAATTCCAGAAGTCTCCAGAAAAGTTAAGAAGATTCAAAAAGAATTTTAAACTTAAAAATATTTTTATAAATTTAGATTTTTAAAGATTTAAAAAACAAACCATTAGAAGTTTTAAAAGAATTTCGAAAGGTTTCAAGAGAATAAACATATTTTCTTAAAATTCCTGCGAAAATTTAGAAGGTTATAAGGCAACTTTTTACATTTTAAATAATTTTTCAAAATTTCATGATAAATTCGAGTCAGTTATCGATTTGTTTACTGGTTTAGATTAGGGTAGCCGAGGACCATCCTCTTTAGACAATCCTACCAGTTTTGTCAGCTTTCACGTGTCCCTCACCGTTTTCTATATAACTCAAAATCTCTATTTAAAACATCTTTTTATCTGGCTAGTTCGAGTTATTGGATTTGGTTGGTTTTCACGTATTTTTTACCGTATTCGTAATAATTTAAAATTTGGACTGTTTTATATTTCCAAAATCTGTTTACAGGTTTGGGTTGGGGTGGCCGAGGACCATCCCCCTTTAGAAAACCGTGTGAATGTTGTCAGTTTTGGCATATCTCGCACCGTATTGAGAAACCTCAAAATTTTTATTTTGTTTTAAATTTTGAAAACACTTTCTTCCCTTTCCTCTATGTCTAGAGATACTAACAATGAATGTCACATAAATTATAACTAATTCGACCTAAACAAAGTTATTTGTACTCAAAGTTTTAACTATTTTATTAATTAAGTATAATAATGAAGCCAGACATGTAGATTGTAGACCCTTTTGAAATTACAATGTCTTTTCATAATAGGGTAATGTAGCAAGAAGGAATATTTACTTTTGTCTGAAGAGGAAAGAAAATAAAATTTCTTGATTTGATAGAATTTATTTTCTTCATAGAGTTTTTTATTCATTTCCACAATTACAATTCTAGGATCTTGAACAGTCAGGAAACTTATGGAGGTCAAGGAAATATCACAAAATTGTATTGATCATGGAAATATCAGGATAATTGTTCAAAGGCCAATGCATTTTTTGTATCGAAAATAATACTTACTTTCAATCATAATCAATCATTATAAACATAAACAATTACTTTAAAAAGAAGATTGATTATCGTGCATATAAAAAAGAGCAATTATCCAACCCTCATTTTAATGCAAACATAATTACAATCGACTCTTTAAAAAAATATTGCAGACAAAGTTTTCGGAAAGTTGATTGATATGGAAACAATTTTTCCAATATCTATATTTAAAATATTTGCAAACCCTAGCATGGCGTCTGGTCTCAAGTTTTATCAATACATTTGCCAATATTATTGCCAGCATTGTAAATAATTTAAAATGGTTAATGGACGTGTTGATAATGAAATAACTTACTTCATAATTAACTTCCATGGTTATCTGAATATTCAGAGGAATATCCCGTAACACCGAAAACCATTGTTGTGAATTTTTTGCATCCAATTTTGATTGCAACTTGAAAGCGTAAAATACTGGCGGAAATTATCTACATGCCTTTTTTGAACAATTGCTAAAGTCCTTGAATTTTTATAATAATATCAATTTTTCTCTCGTAATATTATGAAAGGTAATAAAATTCCGCAACTAATATACTCAAGTTGAAGGAAACATTTCAATTTTATAAAAAGTATTTGCAAAAAAAACTTTAGCTAAGGCACCACAATCTTTTTCACACATTCTAACATATTTTTAGATTTTTTTCCTATAGATTCTTGTGATTAAAAAATGCAAAAACGTCCAAAATGTTTAAATACTTATGAAAATTAAAAAAAATTATCATATGTCAGTAAATTTTACTAATATTTATAAAAATATTATTATTTTGAATTTTTTAAATCCTTTGGTGAGTACAAAAAAAATTAGCACACCTTTAAAATCTGTAAAAGAACAGTGAAAAATGTTAATTATTTCTATAGTTATAACAATCTTTCGAAAACCTCGAAATTTTACCATTTTGTTTCAATATTGTTTACCTTTCTTGTGATTATGATGGAAAAATTTACGTTAATATTATAAAAATCTAGAAACTTCAGCAAGAGCTGAAAAAATAGACTTGTAGATAATTTCTGCTGGAAATGGCCTTATGGGGCTGAATATTTAACAGTAAAAAATATAAATCTACATTCTGGAGAAAGCCACATTCCTCACGGGTGAAATATTGAAAGCCATTGTTAGTTTTATCAGTAAATTAACTGTGATAGAGAAAAAAGTATAAAAAAACATTTGACATACTGGTTACTACGTGGCTAATGCCCGGTAATGGTCACCATAATATTATATGTGCAACAGGGCCAGCGACAGTGACAAACGCCAACATAGTTTGCCAATCGTGGCTAAATAGGTAGTCGTTCACCACACAAAGAGGACAAGCTTGTTCACTGACTAGCAGCACTGGGACGTGGAGGGAAGCTGTATTGATTGGACGCTCTCTGCCGGGGACCGCCACTTTTTACCTCCGACCCCCGAATCCCCGGTAACATTTTAGTTTACACCACGTGTTCTACGTCGTACGTTCCTACCTGATCACTACCAGTGACGCAAGCCCTTTACTGAATAGGTCAAGCGAACCCCATTCGACACCCTCAAAAGAGTTAAAACAAGTTTTTTTCTGCAAAGAACATGTAGCTTGGGTTTCTCACTAAACAAAAGTTAGAAATTTCGATGAAAATAAATTTTAACGTACATAATCTGTAAATCAGTAATATTTGGTCAAGGAAAGTTTATAAATATGTAGGTCAATTAATACATCGTGTTCTAAAAAAGAAATATTATATTATTCTGATAAAAAAATAACAACAATTTCTTGAGAAAACGTAAATCGGTTGAAATTATTTCTTGAAAAAAAGAATCGAACCACAAAACTTCTGGTTTCCGATCAGGTGCTTTTCCAAATTAAATAAATTTAATAAATTTAAAAACGTAAATCGGTGCTAGTAGGTCAATTGATGTCATAAAAAGATACCAACTAGGACATATAAGAGTGAAGCGAACCGCATTCAGCACCTCAAAAAGAACAAACACAAGTTTTTCTCCCCACAAAACATGTATTTTGGGTTTCTTAATAAAGAAAAGTACAACATTTTTAAGAAAATCAATTTTAGAGTAGAGAATATGTAAACAAGTCATATTTGGGTAAGGAACGTTTCTAAATGTGTAGGTCAATTAATATGTTTGATTACAGAAAGGACTTTTTTCTTGACAATTCAGAAGTCGGTAACAGTCGATCAATTGATGCCGTGATAAGATATCTTCTAGCCCTCACAGCATGAGATATCGGCGGAATATCCCATTTATATTCCAGGATATCCTGGGCATATCCCAGGAGATCCTAGGGACATCGCAAATAATATCGTACAGGGAGGAAATCTTGATATCCCTGGAATGTCCCAAGGATATCTTAGAATATCCTCAGGTTATACCACTAATGTCCTAATTTTATATGCCAAGGATGTTCCTAAGATATCCCAATTCTATAATTTAGTATATTACTGGAAATTCCGATATATGTATTGCCAATTATATTTATATTCAATCGTATGAATAAAATAAGATATAATTTAACAATATTAGTGATTTTTCCGGAGATTTTATACAAAGTTCAAAATTATAAAATGCAATAATGGTAATGTTCTCTCTGAAGTCACTTTCGAGTAAATTCCATCATAGCTGTCAGGGTGCGAAAACTCTCACGCAGCAATAAGTAACACTTTAAGAAAAGTCAAAAATTTCTTGAATATGTGTGCCAACTTATAATCAAATGTCATTTATATTATACAAAGCAATGCAGTACACATTAGTTTGATTGTTTTTATTATAAGAATTGATTTTGCAGTTGAAAAGTTTGGCTAATATTAATGAAACAGGATTTTGAAAGAAAATGAATATTCGAGATTGTATAAAGTGGTTTTTTGTCAAACGGATCTTTGTGAATCTTTATGTTTTCAGGCGTTCTACATATTTTAATGAATATGTATTTCAGAAATATTGGATTCCATTGCCAAAATTTTTTATATCCCGCACAGGATATTGAGTGGATATCGTATGGAGCGGAAATATGGATATCCTTGGAATATGCTAAATGTAGTTTTTGGTTGTAAAAATAATAGAAAATCCGACATTTCCCCCCCCCCCCTAATTAACAATTTTTTTTAAATCTGCAAAAAACAGGGTTTTCTTTGACTGAGTTGAATGCACACTTTTTGAAAGAAAATTGAATATGTTAAACTTGACATTTCTTTAGCTTGAACCAAAAAACATATTATTATTTTTCTTTTCTGTAAAAAATGTACTTTGTGGTGCATTTTAGAATCGCAAAAAAAAATATAAATTCCTAAATCATGGAAACAAAATTGTTTTTAAAAAGAAAAATCACGGCATGTTTTTTAGGTTTAAAGCTTAAAAATTTCAAGTTCGACTTTTTGAGACATTCCAATTTTTCTGAAATAGTTTCATACGATCCAATTTAAAAAAAACATGTGTTTCGGAACTTTTAAAAACAATTTTGAATCGATTCAATTTTTTTTTATTTATAATTTGTTGTTATTGTTCACCAATAGTAATTTTTCAATTTAAAAGTAAGAAAGAGAACAAACCGTATTAACTGATTTCAAAAACTATTCTTTTACTTTTTCCCGATACCAAATCAAAAATTTGTTTCCCTAATTCAAACTATTGGATAAATTTGAGCATTTTCGCTCTACCCCAATATCTAAAGATCTAGATTAAAATGATCATTTTTCGTACATTTTCATTAATTATCAAGTTTTCAATGTTTTAACTTCTACAACTATGCTTCAATTTTTCATATATATACCTTGTATTTCCAAACAAATTGTTTAAACAATTAAGAAATAATATATTTTTTCATTTAGAAAAAACTGTATATGAGTCGGTGCTCTATTTGTTTTTCAATGATTTTATAATAAACATTTCTTTTTGAGGGATTTAAAAAATGTATAGAATAGTATTGTTTTGCTTTTGTTCATTCTATTTGTCTATTAAAATGTTTCAAGTGTTTTACTGATATATTTTATGTTAATTGCAGTTTTCGGAAACAAATTTTTTGGCACATATAATTTACCATATAATTTAATATTAAAATTATTTGGACTGGAATAATCTCTAACTGAAGACTAATTTAGATTCTGTGAGAACAGACATTTTTCAAATGAGTGACTTTTATACTCTCTTTCTCCTATCTTCAAATTCAGTCCTCATTTCTTCGCATTATGCAAAGATGTTCTTGCAAAATTCAACGCGATGGTCATTATTCAGTAGAGTACGTAATTGAGAGTATACGAGTATAACTAACAGATGTCAGTAGGGCAGTTAAAATTTATACCTATGAAAAAGCTTTTGATTTTTATTCACCGGAACCAAAAACATTTCTATGAACTTAAAAAAATAGCGTGAAAATATTGTTAGTATCACATGTAAAATAAAAAAATGTAATGGATGTGAGAAAAGACAAACTTTAAAAATGTTCAACATTAAAATATATATGTTTGATTATAATTGATGTCAGGTTATTTTTTCTCTCTACATGGTCTTATGTAATTATTTTTTCAAAGATTAATTTTTATTTTAAGTCGTGAAAAAATCTTTCAGTAGCTTCGTCGAGACAGCAGAGAAAAATTTTTTCCACGACTTAAAAGAAAAATCAATATTTAAAACACTAAAACATGTTGCGCAATACGCACGCGCTGATTATCCTTTTTTTAGATGAAACTCTGTTCATTTTTCAACATTTTCGTATAAATTTTGCAGAAAATCTTATATGATTTAAGAGCGTTGTATATGATTTAACGAAGTTTCTTCAATTGAAACATAGGCAGAGATAACGGTGGATCAACATAAATAATTGTATTGTTAAAATATATTCATAGTATATTGGTTGCTTTCTCGTTTTTCTTTCCTTTTTTCATTTTGGTCTGAAGAAGAAAATTATTTTTTTTTAGGAGCAGAAAGTGTTTTTTTTCTTAATTTTTTTTTCAAATGTCAACAGGAAGAATTTATAGTGGTTGCCCACATTTGGTCGTTGGTGTCTTGGTTTTATTTGCTGGAATTCTGCTCATTATTTCATTTACTTTTTCAAAACTAGTTTTTTTATGTAAACATTAATTTATTTTTGTTAACAGTTGATATTTTTGGATTGTAAATTGATTTTATTTTTCAAAAATTTTTCTTTATGGTTTGAAAACTCAGCATTTTGGAGCAACCCTAATATTACATATTTGATTACTCAATACTGCTAAATTTGGATTTTGACATATTTGACTGATTTCATTTACTAACAAAAAATGACATTAATTGTAAGCTTACAGATTAAATGATAAATAAATTATTTAAAAAGTTCAGTATTTTTAGGCTTCGAAAATGTCAGAATAATAAGCGTTTACAAATTTTAGATAGGTTTTAGGAAGTTTGAAATTAACGAAATTTGTATAAAAAAATTAATTATTCAAGTGCTTTAAAATTTAAATGTAGCGATTTTAAATAACAAACATTAATTTTAAATGTGAATTTTCGTTTTCCTACCAAAGTTAGAAAGAAGATGATAAATACTCAAATTTGATTGGAATCGAAGAGAATTAATGTCTTGTATTTAAAGAAATCTTCTCGTTGATCAATTATCAATACAACTTTTCAGAAAAAACATTTAAAGCTAGGCCGTTTAAAAAATTATTATTTTGCAAATTTTGATGCTTAGAAAACAATATCAAAATACGAGTTATTATAACAAGTAACAAGTGTAAAAGCGTGATCCGCAACTACTACAATCAAGCTTTTTCTTTCGAATTGATTCCATTGTTGCAGACGTGATCAAATATGGAAATATTGGAAAATACGTTTATTCTGGAATTTTATGAAGATAGTCGGAAAGAATAATAAATCTCTGATTATTTAGAAATATACCCTACTAAAAATTCTTATATAGGTTTCTATATATAGAAACCTACATAGGATCCTATATAGACTTCTACATAGGAACCTATATATTTCACCTGTAGCTACCACCTATAGGCAGTGATCCCAAGTTTGTCATGTCGTGCTACACAGCAAAAAATAGTACTTAATTTAAGTTCGCGCGCGATTCTGATCGGGTATCATTAACAATTGAAAAATTAAAATAGATCATTTTTATAAACTGCACACAAATATCAGAAAAAACTTAATTTGTGATTCAAGGACAGAGAAAAATAATATTATAACAACCTTGGTTAATAAAATATCAATTCAGCTTTTGAATTTTAAGAAAATATGCTATTACTATATTTACAAAATATACGCATTATTATTTTGTTTTAAGCTTACTTTATAAATTAGGTAATTTCTGATATTCATGTACAATTTATAATAACTATCTATTTTAATTTCAATGATTGTTGATTATACCCGGTTGGAATCGCGCGCCAACAGCAACCAGTGAGTGTCGCTGTGTCAGGCAAGCGCAGTAACTCAACATGCCAAAGTTGAGATCACTGCCTATAGGAAATGACATAGGATCCTGTATACGAGGTGTGTTCAAAAAATAAGATGGCTTTATGGTTTTCTAAAAAAATATTCATTTATTCCTCAATATTTATGTTGCCCCCTTCAAAGTAATCCCTCTCAGATATAATACACTTGTGCTAACGCTTTCTCTAATCATCGAAGCACTTTTGATAATCATTTTGTGTTATAGCCTTGAGTTCTTTCAGCGATGCAGGTTTTGTCTCCTCAATCGTGGAAAATCGATGCTTTTTCATGGGTATCTTCAGTTTTGGGAAAAGAAAAAAGTCACTGGGGGCCAAATCCGGTGAATATGGAAGCTGAGGTATGACTGTGGTGCTGTTTTTGGTCAGAAAATCTTTCACAAGCAACGATGAATGGGCACGTGCATTATTGTGATACAAAAGCCACGAATTGTTTTTCCAAAGTTCCGGACGTTTTTTGCATATCGCCCCTCGCAAACGGCGCATAACTTGAAGGTAATACTCCTTATTGACCGTACGACCTTGTGATAAGAATTCCTGATGAACTACGCCACGGTATTCAAAGAAGACAGTGAGCAAAATCTTCACATTTGACCGAACTTGACGTGCTTTTTTCGGTCTTGGAGACTCAGGATGCTTCCACTGACACGATTGGGCTTTATTTTCGACGTCATAACCATATACCCACGATTCATCCCCAGTTATAACCCTTTTGAGAAAATCAGGATCATTATTGACTTCATTCAACATCTCTTGAGCGATGGTGATGCGATGGATCTTTTGATCAAAATCAAGCAGTTTTGGAACAAATTTCTCTGACACACGTCTCATGCCCAAAACGTCCGAAAAGATAGCATAGCATGAGCCAACCGATATGCCAACAGCTTCAGCAACTTCTCTGATGGTAATTCAGCGATTTTTCCATACCATTCCTTTCACTGCTTGAACGTTTTCATCTGTTGTTGACGTGCTGGGACGTCCAGGGCGAGGTTCGTCTTCGACATCCTCTCTGCCTTCTTGGAACAGCTTGTACCACTT
>NC_046663.1:93216423-93251508 GCF_010883055.1 Belonocnema kinseyi | reverse complement strand
AACGACCACATTTGGCGAGAAAAAAAATTCTCTTTCATCACGACAACGCCCGAGTTCACACATGCTTCGTTTCAATGGCTAAACTTGAAGAACTAAAATTCTTCTCTTGAAAAAATGGCTCGGTGGACAGAGATTTCCAGACAACGAAGACGTCATTGCCTCTGTAAGTGCTTATTTTGAGGAACTTCCGAAAACGCACTTTTCTGAAGGATTAAAAAAAACTTGAAAAGCGATTGACCAAGTGTATAGAGCTCCAAGGAGATTATGTTGAAAAATTAAAAAAAAATTTACCCAAAAAAAATTATTTTTATACTTCATTCTAAGGACTTATTGAACTACCCTCGTACTATAGACGATAAAATGGCCGGCATCTGCCTTTGAAGCTGAACAACTCGGTCAAAAAAATGCTAGCTTAATAAAAAAATAGTCATATGAAAGCGAAAAGTGTTCTACGTAAATGGCCTTGAAAAAGCTTAAAAAAATTGTTGTGCTTCGAAGCCTGAAAAATGCAAAAAAGAATGAAAGATTTTGGGGTTTCTAGCATTATTTCTTGTACAAGGGGCAATGGGAAAATTTTGAAAAAATTCATGAGTATGGGAAAAACTGTTGTGAACAAATTGCAGTTGAGAAATTTGAGAAATAGTAAAAATTGTTACTTGAAAGTACAAAAATGTACAACTATATTATGTTCAGTCCTAATAAAGATATTAAAGCGTTTCAAACAAGTGCCAGAAAGCAGCCCGGATCCTTTTTTGCTGACGAGAACGTGCCAAGTTTCACGCAAGGATTCAGAACCACGGGTCGCAGAAAAGGTACGAGCGGTCGACAGTAAAAAAAGGGTCCCTCCTGCTTTCTGGCATCACATCCTTCCAGGCGATTGAAAATAATTACGGAGCCTATCCGTTACAGTTTGCAGTTTGAATCGCTTTAATATCTTTATTAGAACTGAAGATAATGCAGTTGTACATTTTTGTACCTTTAAGCAACAATTTTGTATATTTCTCCAATTTCTCAACTGCAGTTTTTTCACAACAGTTTTCTTCATACTCATGAATTTTTTTAAAATGTTCCCATTGCTTCTTTCATATGACTTGTTTTTATTACGCTAAAATTTTTTTTGGCTGAGATTTTAAACTTCAAAAGCAGATGCCTGCCATTTTCTCGCCGATTAGGATCCTATATCACTGTAAAAAATACGTTTTTAAATTGCGCTTCAAAGTGTAAATTTACATACATAAAATGTCACTTTAGATGCATTAAAATTACAGGTTAGAAAGCAAATTTCCACATGTTGTGTAGAATGACGTCTCTTACAGGTTTAATTCTTTGACTTTGCATGAATTCATACGACGTGTTGAAAATCACTACGTTCAGTGTGTGTAAAAAAAGGATTTACGCTGTACATAGTAAAATTCCCCAGATTGGTAAAATTACCGACTGCGTATAATTTTCGATTTTCTAAGGAAAATTTCTCCACTTGATAGTGATTATAGATTCGTCCCTATAATATTCCACATTTGTGTAATTTTCTCGATAGAGCTTTTTTTTCGCTCGTTTGTTCACGTGTTATGAGCGAACGTACATTTTAATTTGCAAACTTTATAGCCCACTTTCGGCAGAAGCATAAATGCGAGTAACTGATTTTAAATTATAAATTTTATACAATATAAGCTTGTGTAATTATAAATATATTCTTAACATGATCTTAATGATTTAAGTATTTAAGGTTAGGTAGATATTTTGGAGAAATTTTCCACTTTCCGTTGTTTTATTTAACGTCACATATTAAATTTCAGTTCAATTGAGAATTTTACACTTTTGTACAATTTTAGACATTTCTATACTAATTTCACGCCGTTGCGCGTGAGTCCCCTTTTTACATACGTTTAGCGTACTGAAATTCCACAACCTTTTTTTACAGTGTAGGAATTTTCAGTAGGGTAAAACGAATATTCAGAGCAGCTACATTGTGACATAAAGAGGTTGAATTCGATAATAATTATTAATTTGACATTTGTCTTTTTTATTCACTCATTTGGTAAGTCGTAACATATACTAAAAAAATAATATAAAATATTCCCCTAAAAATATTTGCGTAAATTTCCCGTGTAGAAATTGCCCTAATAGTCTCTAATAATATTGGGGCTTTGTTAGGGGCCCCAACAGCTTACCTTTATTAGAGTTGCCCCAATCAGGACTTATCATGATCCGAAAATGGCAACCCTGTTAATTGAGATGACTTCCATAATAAGCCCCCTATTGTAGCCCTGGAGAAGATCGCTTAAAACCTAAATAATTTGCATGATCAAAAAAAATTTTTCTTAATACGAAAAAAAAATTGAAAAAACTGACATGCTAACTCATTCGTTCTAACTGTGTACCACGCAATACAAACTTTTGAACCATTTTTTGAGAATTTAGACTATTTTTGGAAATCGATGAAAATTTGAGTGAATTATTGTTCTCGTATTAAATTGATAGCGGTAAGTACCTTATAAAAATTCTTCTTTTAGTTTTGAAAATTTAACAATTTGGTTGCAACTTTATCTGTTTTTGGTTGAAGTTTGATTCAACTATTTTGTTGCAAATTTGCGCCTCTCTCTTGAAAGTTGAAGTATTTAATAGTAAATTAAACTGTTTGGTTGATATACAATTTCTTTAGCCTATTTCCAAATAGAACATTTTTTTCAAATGAGGGGGGGGGGGGTTGTATTTGCAACGTCATCCTGGTGGGTTCAAGCTTTGTTTGATGGTCTGTGACGAAGAAGTCAAAATAGCGTCACATAAACAGTGAACTCACCATTCAGTTTAAACCTGGATTCATTATTAAAATACGCAGCTGCTGCTGATCACTTGTGATCTGATGTACCTTTTTAGAAGTTCATTTACGAGACGTATGATCGCAGTATCTTGTAACTATTTTATGTAAAATATTTCAACACTGAATCCAGTCTTCTTTTCAGATACCTTTCCTGCATGTTAATAAAAATTTAGATAATTTACTATAAAAGTTACTGAATTTCATTAAAATTAAGTCCCTTTTTAACACACATTAAATATTTACATCGAGAAATGTAGAATCTGACCCTACTCCTTTACAATAAAGGAATCCACCCACGTATAACAGATTGAAGTTTATCACGTGACATGTCTATCTCTATTATTATGTTGCATTTGAAACAAAGCTTCTGCAAAGTTCCCGGATTCACATCGGCGCTCGAGTCGCGTGACGGGACGTGACGGAAGACAGATTCCGCTTTCCTTGTATTCCTCAGCCAGAACTTGAAGCAACTGTTCACCATTATATCACATGATATAAAAGAGTTAACACAAAATAAGAATTTATGGTCATGGTGATCAATTACAGCTTGTATCACGCCCAGTTGCATGTACGACTATCATTGCATACGTATAAGTGATATTGCAATCATATCCTTCGATGAGTAGATATAAAACCTTTTATATCTGTATCCAAAATTCATGTATTTAAAACAATCCAACGTGGTTTTAAAGTTTTAGCCAAAACCTTTCACATGCAATTAGCTTTGTCAGGTTTGGTGTAGATTTTTAAAAAATCCAAATTAAATAGATAAAAGCAGTGAAACTGGGAGACTGGGCCGTTTTTGACACTGGAGGACGTGGAGAATTACCCAGATAGAGAACCGTTTCGTAGAAAACACTTTTGATTGTTCACGCCTGAGTAACCGCCGCTTATTCCGCGCAGCTCCTTTTACTCCTACTTGCGGTGCGGGGTCAAATCTCGAAAGGACCATATCAGGGGGTCCTATCTCTATGGTTCACTGTTTTTGTATTTTGTTTAAAATGAGCCCAAAATGACATTTATTTTTTAAAAATGGTCAAAAATGAAAACAAATCCCCAAAATTATTTATTTTCTGAAATACTTATTCTGCATGTAAAAACAAACATTTTTCTCTTTGGAGTTTTGATCTATAATGCATAGATTGTGAGATATTCAGCGTTGAAAAAAGTGTTGTTTTTTCAAAAAGATTGCCATAACTTTAAAACATCTCAATAAGAAAATATAATCTTGGGCTCATTTTTAAGCAGATACAAATTGCTTACCATAGAAAACTCAATTAGAAATTTAAAAAAATATAAATGCATTTGAAAGGTATTGGCTCATAGTTTGAAAATTTTGGGGAAAAACAGCTTATTTTGAACACTATTCAAGAAAAATCAGATTCCAAATAACAATAAATTGTTTAAACATTTAGTTTTGTTTCCTTAGATTAATTATCATCTTATACTTAAGAAAAAGTGAACAAAACGTACAAAAGTTCAGAAAAAACCATCTAGTATCAGTATAGAAAAATATACTCGTAGTTATAAGCAATAATAAAATCCCCCAACATCTTCAAAGAATTGAAGGTTCTATAAATCTGCTTAAAATATACATGAAATCATTTAAGATTAAATCAAATCCTTGAAATCTTATGAAATTTCTTGAAATGCCTTAAAATTCTTTGAAATATCTGAAATTAAATAAAATTTTGTTTATTTCTCTTGAAATCTCTTTAAATCCTTTAGAATCTCGTAGGATTTTTGAAATCGTTGAAAAAAGTAAGAATCAATTTTAAAAAGTATGAATCATTTGAAAGCCTTTGAATATAATTTAGATTAAACTTATTCGTAAAATTTCTCTGAAATGAAAACCGTTTACTCTTATATTCCTGGAAACCTTTGAACTCGCTAGAAGTTCCTTGAAATTTCATTTCATTTAATTAATTTTCCAAAGTTCACTAGAAATACCTTCAAATATTTGGATATTCCACCAAATTGTTTGAAGTCGCTTGACACCATTGCCCGTAAAAATGTTTTCAATCTGTTGAAAACCGATGGAATCTTTTAAAATTAGTATAAATACTCAAAACACCAAAATGCCCGGAAGACCCAAAAAATTTGTTGAAATGTTTCGAAATCCTATAAAACCTGCTGAAAAAGTTTTAAAATTAAATTCCAAATTAGTAAAAAAAACATTTCAAAATTAATCAATTTTGAATGTTCAAAAACTATTTCCACATACTAACCCATTGTTAAATGTTACTACTCATTTAGTGAAATTATATATTTCCTCGTTTAGAAAAAAAAGTGAGCTGCTAGGAATTAGTTCGAATTTACCGAAAATTTAAAACGAAAAATTTTGTATATGATACAATAAAATTTTAATTAAATAATCGTTAATTGATGGGGAACCTTCTTTAGGAACCTTCTTTAGGAACCTTCTTTAGGAACCTTCTTCAGGAACCTTATCTAGGAAGCTTCTTTATGTCTTTAGGTCATCTAATTAACAAAAATGCAAAATCGTATATTTGAATTGCGTTTGATTTGTTTGATCAGAAAAGTTTGATTGAATAGAAAACAAATATGCATACGTAAATAAACCAACTAAATTCACTACAATCAACCCATGTGTTTGGCTGACTCGTTTGGGTTAACTTTATAAAACGTTGGTGAATCTTCACCATGTTATTATTTATATTTGGTTAAATAAACAAAATATTTTTTGATGTATGATTGTTGCCGCCTTTAGAGATCTGAGAATTTCGAAAATTATAAGGTAGTTAAATTACATTTGTATTAAAAATATTATATATTTAGATATGCCGAATTAGAATCAAAAGAAGTATTTCTATCAAGATTAAACGGGTTCTGTCATTATATTAATATCAATGGATCCAGAGTGTCAGAAGACAATTTGTCTTTAAAAATAGTTGTTATCTATATTCCACCGAATTTAAGATTGGATTAGCTTGTTTTATTTACGATATAGGAATGGTAATTTTAGGGTTAATGTACACTATAAAATTGCTAATTTCAGGTGATTTTAATACAGGAAAATTGATTAAGAATGATAGAGATGATGATTCTATCATTAAAATAAATAGCCTCAGAGTACTTACAAATATTATTGAGCCAAACCAATACAAACATATCGCAAATAAAAATCTAATTTTTCTTCATTTAGTTTCTACGAATAATGAATGATTTAAATTAAAAATACGTATTGATTTAGAAGAATTGACACCATCCAGCATTACTAATTGATTGTGAATATCAAAAGGATAAAATCGATTATAAATTCAAGATTAATAGGGTAAATAGCTTTGCCTTTAAAAAAGAAGATTGCATGGATCTTTATGCAAAAATACATCAAATAGATTCGGCTGAATTATATGCTATCGAAGAATGAAATAGTATGTAACTTTTTAAGTAGTGCGGTTTTAAAAGAAGAACGTAAATATCTACTAATTCTCAAATTAAACCTTATAACAATCAGTACCCAATCTGGTTTTTAAACGAATCAAGAATTATATAAAAATGAAAGGATAACTTAGAAAGAAGATCAACAAGTCAGCTTCAGATTTAGATATGCTTAAAAATATTTTCAAAGTAGCAAAAATATTATCTTACAATGTTTAAAAAAATTATACAATACATGCAGAAAACTTAATAAAAGATGGTCTACGGAAAATATAGAAAATTACTGTAAAACTTTTTTTAAAACCCCAGAATTTCAGAGATTATGATGAATGAGGGTGCTGAATCGTGTGAAGAAAATGAGTGTTGGTGTGTTTTATAAAGTCAAGCATCGAACTTCATCAAAAAAGCTGCGTCATTTGAACTTGCCGCAAAACTTACTTACACTTCTCGTGAATTTTTTAATTATATTCTGGGTGATATCCTCGTCATTATATATGGAAATGCTATAACGGACACGTTTTCAACAAAAATGGTATTATATACCGATGACACAAAGATGTTAAAGCAAATCACCTGGGTTGAACATTATGTACAACTACAGTGTGAGTTTGAGAAGTTTTATAACAGGTGTTTAATAAACAAATTTCCAATCATCCTGGCAAAGTATACAGTAGTAACATACACCAAATTTATGAATCCGATTATTTATAAGTATGAAATTTGACACTTAATTTGAGACTTAAGAACTAATTTTAATTCACAATTAAGATATTAAGAGTACACTGATGTTGTATGTAATCAGGGGAAAATGATTGGATTTGTATTAAGGGCGTGTAGGAATTTTAATAATTCGGTACAACAGCTTGGTAAGCTCAAAGCTAGAGGATTCTTCAATAATTTAGACCTACTTGGTGTATAAAGTAGATAGAATCTACTCAGAAAGGGAAACCAATTACGTAATAATTTATAACAGATTCAATATAATATCACTGGAGGAGAGAACAGTAATAATTTTTTTTCTTTACGAAATACTTGCAATCTAAAATAGATTGCCCATATCTTATGAGTATGCTGAAATTAAGAGTGCTTCTGTTCGAGTCCAGATCACAAAGACCATTTTAATATCACCGCCGGAAAATGTTTCTAACTCATCGGTGCAAGAGGTGTTTGTGAGAATGATCGAGCTCCGTGTGAAGATATTGGAAATGTAGATGGTATTATGTTTTAAGAAAGACACACACTATTTTCATTTATAACCTCGAATTAGGCTTAAGGAAACACTGCAATTTGCTTTTAAGGCTGCGTTGTTCTTCAATAAATATGAATATTTAGATGATTATGAATATATTTCCTTTTTTAAATTCCGTGAAGTTGAATACTCTAAGAACTTTTACTTCATTCTTCTTGAATCTCCTTATCCTGAAACATCGATTTAGTTGTCACTCAACTTTACTTCAATTTATTCATCTTATTCATCTTCCCAGCGAACGTTGGAAACCAATTTGAGTGCCAATTTAAAATTGTTCATGTATGTTAAATATGAATTCAATGCGGAAACTTTTATCTTATCACTTAAATTTTTGAAGATTAGAAAACTTCCGACAGTTTCTGTATAAAGAAGGATAATATCAATTTTTCTACAGCAAAAAATATTGACTGTATCAGTTCTCATAAGTTCGTCGGCCAACTTATTTTCATTATTGAATTGATTAAGGGGTTAAATCATTGTAGAATTTTCAAAGAATTAAAATTTTGTTTGCTCAAGCGGCGTTTTAAGGTCTTAAAAATAATACAATAAAAGACGGAGGGCGAAAAAAATGTATAAATTACTAAATTTTCAATTCTGCTACAACGCCTCTCAGGTATGCCCCGGTTATTTTAGAGTATTTAAAACTTATAAGGCATTTTTCTCGAAAACACTTTTTTTGAACTGGCCGGAAACATAACTCGAACAAATCCTCACCGATCGATCTGAAACTTTTAAAATATATTCAAAATTGTTTTCTCCAGCGACATGCGTAGAACTTTTTTATATTGCATAGGTCTTTTTATAAGCAATTTTGTAACGATTTTTTTCATGAAATTTCAAACTTTTTGTTCAAAAGTGCAACATGTCGCAACAAATCAATATATCGAAAAAAATCCTACGTACGTCTCTTCCTGTTGTTCTACAGAATCGAAAAAATTTGGTTTTTTGATCCAGGTCAAAAATTGTGGGAGTTAGGTTTCCGGCCGTGGACACCTTGAAAAAAGGCGTCGATGGGGAAATGCTGCGCATCCGCCATTTTGTCATGAACGAATTTGACAAAAAGATTCGCTGTACTCTATTATTAGT
Source organism: Belonocnema kinseyi (assembly GCF_010883055.1). Lineage (NCBI taxonomy): Eukaryota > Metazoa > Arthropoda > Insecta > Hymenoptera > Cynipidae > Belonocnema > Belonocnema kinseyi. The sequence continues at coordinate 93,242,950 of NC_046663.1, read as the reverse complement.
ATTATGAATGCCATTTAAAAAATGTCAATTAATCTCTTTGATCAGCCAAAAAAAAGTTCCCGAAAGATGCCTATTTTTTAATGCTCTACAGTGATTTAACTCCTTAAATGTTGGGTGACCAAGTCAAGAAGTTTTGGTTTTTAGTCCTTCATCTTTCAAAATTACTATATATGATTTGGTAATATATTTTAAAGTCATATTTCACAGCACATTTTATGGTAAATAAAATACTTTTTGTTCAAATTTACGCCCTATACTTCCGGCGCATAAATTAGACTGCAATTTGAGAGGAAGAAAGAGAATAGTTGTTGGCTTCAGCACAAAACTAATATATGTAAAAAGTTGTCTAGTCTACTCCGTATTATGTGGTGAAGCAGCAGAGCGTTAATATTTTTTAAGTGCAAGCTGTGGTCATTAGTATTGTCCGCATTTGAAACGGTTTCTTAGATTTCCATTTGGGTAGTTTACAATTTTTTTAAATATTTTATTACAAACATCCTGTGTGGTGAGTTAAAATGCTTCATGATCCAATATTTTAACTGCAATAAGTTATATAACAGTGTGTCTACTGAGCAGGAAAACTGGGAAATAGCCGAAAATTTTAAATAACACCAGAAAAAATGTGAATTAACAAGAAATACAAATTTTAGCCTACAAAGTTTTAAGAGAATAAAAAAAGTTTCTTGAGATTTCTGGAAAAGTTTGTAATGAATTTTTATTTAAAAAAATTCATTTTTACGGAATATTTCTAAACTATTCAAAATATGTCCAAAGTTGTAAAAAAAGTATTCGAAAGATGTTAAAGCAATTTTTTTAAATATTGCACAATATTTTTTCATTTCAGGTAAAATACCATACATTTAAAAGATATTTAGAAGGTTTATAAATTTATGTAAATCAAACAAAACAATTTAAGAGATATTATAATCACTTTAAAAGCCATTTAGACAAGTTTAAAGTTTTGAAAAAATAAAAGAATAATTGAAAATTGAAAAACATTTCATAAAAAATTTAACAAATGATGATTTGAAGAGTTCTAAACAATTTTCGAAGCTTTTTAACAATTTTGATAGGTTGCAAGAAAATAATTTTTTTAAGATTCCTGAAAATGTTGTAAATGATTTTAAATTTTGTAAAATTAATTTTTCTAGAAAATATCAAAACATGAAAATACTTCTCTTCATATTATTTTCTATGGTATTAGCTATTGATTATTGATTAATTACTAAAGCCATATAACAAGAAAACCATTAAAAGTAATAGATATTGTATTAGTGTAATTTAAATAGAGCAAAAAAGTTTTTCTCATGTATAAGCAAGGTAATTTTTTTAAATCTCTAAACCAATGAAAAATACTTCTAAATTGCCGGACTAGCTCAAAATCTTATCAGACCTAGATATCAGTCGAAGCTACAATTTGTCCAAATTTCGAGGTACGGTGAACAAAAACAAGTTACACCCTCATGGAAATCTTTTAGGAATTGTATTTTTTAACTCATGGGGTGGAATTTGATCGAAATATGTCAAAAAAGTAGATTTGAAAATTTAGATCATTTCAAGCGTCCCTCTATGAGGAAGTAAAATTGAGTCGAAAAGCTATAGCTGACATAATCCTATTCTGAGAGTATTTCGTTTACAATCAGCTTGATCGTATACACCGAATAAATTATATAGCTTTTCGGAAATACTTAAGTTACACTCAATTTGCTATAGGACACTTGAACAATCAAACATGTACGTTGTTACCAATAGTCATGTAAATCAATTCAATCGCACCCGGAATTGTGATTTGGGTTTCGCCAGGAGAATTTCATTTAGCATGTGAAATCAGACTCTATAGAATTTCAAGCGCCACAGTTCCATTAGTCCAATTACAAAAAGAAAATAAAGTTGAACAGTTTTTAGTTTCACACAGTGTGTGCATACTAGGGTGGTCCAAAATTTTATTGAATTTGTTTATTATTTATATTTTCATGCATTTCACCTAGAAATTTTTTCGAATTCACCAAAAAATAAGGTTTAAAAAAATAATATTTAGAGGTTACGCAAACCTCATAGAAAAAATACGTCTTTCCACTCAGAAAGAAAGACGTTTTTGTACATTTTATTTAGAATCTTCAATATAAGGAGAGCACGAGTCAAACCTTATTTTTTAAGTCTCACTCCCACAAGTCTGTTTTAAAGGGTTCCAAAGAAAGCCCATACGTGAAAAATTGGGGTTATCGAGTTTTTGGCGGCAATTATGATTATTGGCGATTTTTTGACGCAAAAATTTTCGAAATACATCAAATACTAATTTATACTGATAATGCGATGTTTGTATAAATTATTAAACAATTTATTATTGTTTTTAGCAATTTTCTTTTAGAATAGAGTTAAAAAGTCGTAGTTTTTTTCAGATTTTTTAAACTTATTTTCAACTTTTTAATTAAATTGAGATAATAAATAATTTAAAACAATAAACATTAATATTTAACCCATTTATTATTTCTAATAATAGTGCTTTCGAATAAAGCTAGAAAGCTGCGGTTTTTCTGAAATATTAAACATTTTGCCCACTTTCGATTCAGAGTGAGGTAATAATTAATGCAATTTAACAAACCTAATAGTTTAAACAAATTATCCTGGTTTACAATTATATTCTTTTACAGATATTCTGCATAATTTCTTTATTTGTCTTAAATTTTTAACTTTTTATCCATTTTGTTCTTATATTGAGGTAATAATAAATAAAATGTAGCAAACATAATTGCTTTGAGGGCATGCGATACTTAGAAAATTGTCGATTTGATGAGTTTTAGGTGCCCCCGGATTTTTTTTTTGAATAATAAATTTTTTATCTTAAAAATTTTGGGAAATGATAGCGAACATGCTAACGGACATCCCCGCACACTTTTTTGTATTTTTTTTTCAAAAAATTTGATATTGCTAACAACATGCGTGTATATTTTGAGGTTATGTGTGTTACAATTCTCCCGAGCGTTACTTCCAAACTACACAATATTTTTGGCCGAAAAATTTGGAGATACAAATAAACATATTAACTAATCTCCCGAAACTAACCTTGTTTGCCGGAAATCAAAAAATTTATTTTATAAATAATTTCCAAATTATCGGAAAAGCAGATATGAAAAACGACATAACCTCAAAATAATGCACATGCATAAAATTTGTATTCAGCACTATAAATTTTTTTGTTATTATCCCTCAAAAAAGAGTCCGGGGACGTCCGTTATGATATTTTATAGCATCTCCGAATTCAGTTTTTAAAAATGTTCATTTTTGTGGAAAAAGCCGAGGAAACTGTACTTAATTGACCACACGACGAAGTATCACATGCCCTTAACAAATTATTATTGTGTACAACTATTCCCGAGTCGAAGTTTCGTCGTCAGTTTCAACTTCTTTAAACGTAAGCGTTATTCAATGTAAGGTGAAAATATTAAAAACCGTAGTTTCGACTTCTTTCACCTTCAACGCTGCAAATTGACAAAGTTGATCTTACTGATTTAACCTTCATTTTAACTTCAAACCATGGTGTCCTATTTCACCTTCTCTTTCAATGTGATGATTGTTTTCAGGAGAGTTACTCAATTGTAATAAATTTAATTTTCAATACACCCTTCACCCACCCGAGAAAAGGGCTAAAGTGGAGTATAGATAAATTAGAAAGCTCAATATACTTTATTAAGCGCAGACTTCTCATTTTGACTTCAGGTATGTAGGCAGTCAATGAATTATTTCATTTTACAAATCATTCTTTGCACCCTTTTAAAGAAATTTGTTTTTCTACTGTCTGTTTCTAGCTTTTTTTATGCTATTTTTATATATTCATGTTTTTATTGTTCAAATTTTCAAATACAATATTTAACACTTTAGAAAAATATATATGTTCTCATGGTTGCTGTACTTTTATACAAGTATTGACCTAACATATTAGCTTTAGGTGATAGCAAAAGGCTTAGAATTCAACACACACACACGCATATATATACTAATGTGTGTGTGTGTGTGTGTGTGTGTGTGTGTGAAAACAGGACATTCTTTTCATCTTGTGACATTAAAATATCTTAAGAAATATGCATACATGCAAAAAATGTCCATGACGAGAACTTTGTATTTTGGAGTAAGAGAAGCAAATCCGCAACAATTCACCCCATACCCCATCCTCTCGGGGCGGTAGGGGAGGGGATAACTTTAGAACTTAAAATTGAAACTAACGTTTTTTATTGCAGGTTCAGATTCTCTATTAAAAAATAAGTAATATTTTATTTGAAAAAATGTTTTTGCTGCACGCCAGACGGTAATGCATTTGCAGAAAATGACATTGTTGACTGGTCAAGGCATGCGGTTTCAAACGAAAGTAAAACGAAGATTCTTATTTCTTTATTTTAATTGAACAAAACAAAAAGAAATAAGAAGACTTTAAATTAATTTTCTCAAAATGTTTAATTTATTTTTGAATAAGACCAGGTACAGAATTCGGAAGCCGCACCTGCATTCCACCCCCGGTGACCTAACCCTTGGTTGCGTAAATTGAAAAAAATGCTCCATAAAAATATAAGTATTTTGTAATGTAGAATTTGGATGGGTCTATTAAGTTCTAAGCCTTTTATTGTCACCTAATCACCTAAAGCTAATATGTTAAGACAATACTTGCATACAAGTACTGCAATCATGAGAATATTGGTACTTTTCTAAATTTTTTAGTATTGTATTTGAAAATTTTTAAATAAAAACATAAATATATTAAAAAGAATAAAAAAAAACAGCTAGTTGAAAGAGAAGATGAAATGGGATAACATGGTTTGAAGTTAAAATGAAGGTTAAATCAGTAAGATCAACTTTGTCAGTTTGCGGTGTTGAAAGAGAAGGAAGTCGAAACTACGGTTTTCAATAGTTTCACCTTACATTGAATAACGCTTACGCTTTAAGAAGTTGAAACTGACGACGAAACTTTGATTAACTTTATAAGGGCGATAAATGTCTGTATTTCATTATCCAGTTTAGCAGGATGGAATATTCCCGTGCTGCCGCGCCGGAGACCCGTGTTCGATTCCCACCAGCTTTATATTTTAATCGCATTTTTCTGTTTCAGCTTGTAATATAATATTGCGGAATGTATATAATAATATATAAACTATAATTACGTGTCCTGTACAATATAATTTAAATAAATACAATAGTTCGAAACAGTTCAAAATCCCATAATAAGTCTGCATTCACATCGTATGCTTGTGAAAAGGATACGTGTGTTCTAACCTTCAACGAGACGCGGCGCAAGTTAGGTTTTTTTTTTCGTCTGCTAATCTGACTGCACCAATTTTTAACAAAGTCGCTTACTAAATTAATGCACCTCTCTCTACATTACTTGCTGCTTTACTAGTTACTACTCGAAGTTGTTAACATTATAAGTGTTCTTATATGTCACTTCATTGAAAACAAAAGAAAGTAAAATCTAGTCTGATTTTTAGCAAATATTGCAGCAAAAGGTTTTTCCGTGTATTCCTTAATGATTGCGAAAACCGCTGAAATGAAGATGAGACCACAATATCGGTTCATCTTCATTTCGTCTGCAAAACTGGTAAAAACGGTAATAACTACAACTTTTAAAGTGGAAATAAAGGCGAAAATACATTAGCTGACATTGAGACTTTAACTTCATTTCATCTTCATTCACCTTCATTGATGAAGAGTGGTAATAATTAATTGAACTTAACAAAAATTATTGTTTAAACGGTTTATTATTGTTTACAAATATCTTCTCTTAGATCATTGCTAGAAAGATGTGGTTTTTTCTAAAATGTTTAAATTTTCTGTGGCTTTTTAGTTATAAAAAATAATAATAATTAAATTAATAAGAATCACTACTATAATATAGTCTTTTTATATAAATTTATAATTTTAAAACTTTGGCAAAAGAGTTCAAAAGGATTCTTGTTGATGTTCATTTATTATTTTTTCAAAGCTAAAAAATGTAAGTATAACTGAAGATTTTAGAAAAAAATACAACTGTCTAGGATTACTCTAAAAGAAGGTCGTTATAAATAATAATACATTTTAAAAATAATTATGATTGTTAACTGGCATTAATTATCATCTTAATATAATTTAAAAAAGGACGAAAAATTATAAATTTCGGAATAAACCGAAACTATAACTAGCTTTACTATAGAAGAAGATAGTTATTAAAAAAAATTATTTATTTAAACGATTATCTTGATTAAATTGCATCATCTTGCTCTAATTTACATTAAAAATAGCGCAAAAAAGTCATAATTACTGCGGAAAATTCGTTGAACCCAATTTTCCACTTATGAGTTATTTTTAGACAATTACAAGGCAGATATATGGGCAGTGGCGGACTGGCATAAGGGCGCAGCTGGGGTTTCCCGCCTGCGCCCTCTTGGTTGGCGCCCCCAAAGCCATGCCAAGGGGCCTCAAAAAGATTATATTGATTGAAAAAATAGATATATGTTAGATTTTAATGAAAAGAGTGAAAAGAATATCCAATAATATCCATGATTTACACTTGTACTCCTATAAGTAATACCAGTAAAGTAAAAAGTGTCCTCCAATTTCTTTTGACCCATATTGTTCGTATCAAATTCCCTAATGCATGTTTTGGATTTTGTTAAAGAAAATATTTTTTAAATGAATAATAAATTATTCATATTGAAACAGTAAAAGGGAAAGGAATACTCTTGTCTTTAAGTTTCGTTCCGGAATTTTAAATTCATTTGTTTCCGAAGACACCTATACGTACCTTGAGAGCGTTTCCAGATCAACTTATTTATGTAAAAAGTATGACTCCATTTTCGTTTACAAATATAAAAGGGGGCAACTCATTTAACTTATTACGAAATCCTGACTAATTATCGGCTTATTTAATTATTTTAGTAATTGTTAAGTTTAAACTCAATTTTTATATTAAAATAAATACTTATTAGTCGACATTTTCTATAAAACAACTTATTAGCTTACATTTCAAGAGTTCGGATCAAAGGATATATTTCATTATTTTGGAAATTGTAAAATATTTTTATATTTTGCTATACTTTACTATAATCGTTGTTATTTTATAATAATTTTAGCATTTTGCGTAATTTTTTATGTTGTTATTATTAATTACTTATTTAAATGAAGGCTTAAATCTTCGCGGCAAAAATACTTGAAAACTTGCAGTGTATATGGTGTGGCAAGTTTTTCAATTTTGAAAAATAATAAAAAATATAAAAAGAAATTAACTATTGGTTGAACTCTTAGACAAAAAACAATCTGCCCGCTGGGCGGGCACATTATTATCACTTCCAACTTGCAGAGCGTCTAGGGTACGCGACTTTTGGTTCTTGCGCTTAGTGCTCGATAATATATTTACTTCACGCTGCATGCCCGGTCTTTGTACTTCACAACATTTGTGCACAAACTTTTGTTAAAACTCCTTCAGCTTTAACGAAAACATCCTCATCACATATCTTGTGCTTCGCCCTCGATTTTTTCCAAAATGCGAACTTTTCTACATTACGTTTAACACTATTATATCAAATTTATATTAAATTTATTTTTTTATCTCGGCCCGGGATTGCTTATTCAGTTATAAAAAATGATTAATAACGAATTTGGAGCTCCTTTGTGAGTGAATCAATTTCGTCAATTTATTTTTTTCGTAGCTGGTGTCTTTTGTCCCAAAATTCAATTTTTTTTACTTTATATGTTGTTTTTTAATGAATAAAGCATAAACTATGCATTATATTAAAACGTGATTAACCCATTTGTATTTTTTTTTGATGCACCATTTTTTTAAATTAATCTTTTTTTGTAACTTGCATAGTTATTCCACAAAACAGAATGTTTTATTTTTCATTAGTTTTTGGTTTGATAAAAATTCAAAATTTCGATTTATCAAACAAATTCAAAAAGTTGTTATGACAGTCTGGGGGGGGGGGGGGGGGGGGGGGGGGGGTCAAGTTTAACAAACATCTAAATACGTTCACGTTTCACTCCTTAGAAACAGTTTTTCCTTTTTTCCGATGGCCTTTTTTCTAGGAGTCGCCCCAAGTATTGGATCCCCGGTCGCGCCCCTGGGTACCCAGTCCGCCACTGTATATGGGAGTATTATTTATAATAATAATTATTATTTCAAAAGTGTCGACAGCTTAAAAACTGATGAATAAGACAAACATTCCGTCTCGTAAAACGTTTCACATCCGAGTATAACTGAGTCTAGCGCTGCTTATCTTCGATGATCGAACGAAAAGACTCAATTATTTGCATGTGTCCAAAGAGCAATTTGATAAGTCATTTTTGATTTCTATTCTATGGCTAATTGTAAAGAAAAACTTTAGCTTTTAACTTGATTCACCTAATATTGACGATTCTGAATAAATACGGCACTACGTAAATAACATGGCTGTATAGTGTATAAACTTTATAGGTTAATTTAAATATTAAAAATGTGGTTTTTAATTTTAGTAGAGTTTATAAATAAATATTACTTAGCTAAACAAACTCCACAAATTTCTAAGCCTTTTCCAAAATAATTTTTTGTTTTGTTTAAGGAAATGTGCAATTTAAAAAAATATTATAGTTGAATTAAATAGTCTTGAACTAGACACATTATCTTTTTATATTTCAAAATGCTGTATAAATTTGTTTAATTGATTATGGCTATTGAATATATTATTCTGATAACTTTAAATTTCTCATAAGCCTGAACTTTGCAGAGTTTTTGTTGAAACGGAAATCATGAACGCTGGTTTCCCGACAATAATGGTTTCGGGATTGCGATACTTTTAAGAAATAATCGAAAATGGCGTCATGCGCTTTTTGATAATTGGATTATGATTTTATAATAATTTTATTTTTAATAAATTTTTAGAAAATTGTAGATATCAAGTTTCTCTATCAGGAAAATCGGATTTTTTTGAGACTGATTCCTGGCTCAGCAGCGCATCTGCACAGGTGTTTTTGCGTAAGGATTCTCGGCGAATTTGGACACTAACCCGCGTGAAAAAAGTTTGCATGGCTCAAGCATGGCAAGATACTTGGAAATATCTGGCAGAAGCATGGCTTACGGCTGAATGGCAACTTGGTGCAAGCCTTGCTCCTGTCCGTTTCCCATGCTTAGGACACGCTAAGCACATGAATATTGTTAAAAACATGTAAGTGTAAGAAAAAATTAGCCTGCGTTAACAATGAAAATCTCATGTTTGCCAATAGCCGACACGTTTCTAAATGGTAGGCTCGCTACCCGGTTACACCGCACCGGTTCGCGCACCAGGTAGTGTAGCACATTTCCTTTATAGAACTTTTTAAGGATTTAAATTTTGCCAATTGCCAAAATAACTACCATTAGTGAGACGACAATCCGTGTGAATCTAGTCACGCACTAGGTAGCTTCGCACGTACTCTAGGAGAATTTTTTTAAAATTTAGATTGTTTGAACAGCCACAATCACTAAAAATTGTCAGCCGACGATCCGGGTGCACCAGGTCGAGCACCAGGTAGTATAATACGTATTCTACGAGAACTTTTTCAAATTTTAAATTTTGTGAATGATGAAAACAATTCCAAATGGTCAGTCGACGACTTGGGTGCACCAAGTCGCGCCCCAGGTAGCTTAGCACGTACTCTACAAGAACTTTTTCAAAATTTAGATTGTTTCAACAGCCCAAATTGCTGAAAATTGTGTGTCGACGATCGGGTGCTCCAGGTCCAAAACATGGTAGTTACAAACGTTTTCTACGAGAACATTTAAAAAATTTTAATTACGTGAATTATCAAAACAATTGAAAATGGTGATTCGACGACCCAGGTACATCAGGTCGCTCCCCAGGTAGCTTAGCACGTATTCTACGAGAAATTTTTCAAAATTTAGATTGTTTCAACAGCTAAAATTACTAAAAATTGTGTGTCGACGATCCGGGTGCTCCAGATCGAACACAAGGTAGTTTAAAACGTTTTCTACGAAAACTTTTTAAGAATTTAAATTTTGTCAATGATGAAAACAATTCCAAATGGTGGTTTGGCGACCCGAGTGCACCAGGTCGCGCCTTAGGTAGCTTAGTACGTATTCCACGAGAACTTTTTCAAAATTTACATTGTTTCCACAGCTAAAATTACTGAAAATTGTGAGTCGACAATCCGGGTGCACCAGATAGAGCATCAGGTAGTATAATACGCATTCTACGAGAACTGTTTTAAAATTTTAATTTTGTGAATAATGAAAACAATTCCAAATGGTGAGTCGATGACCTGGGTGAACCAGGTTGCACCTCAGGTAGTTTATCACGTATTCTGCTAGAACTTTTTTAAAATTTAGATTATTGCAACAGCCAAAAGTAATCAAAATTAGAGTCCACCTGGGGCGCAACCTGGTGCGCCCGGGCCATCGATTAACCATTTGAATTTCTTTTCATTATTCACAGACTTAACAATTTTTAAGTCCTCCTAGAATACGTACTATACTACATGGTGCTCGATCTAATGTACCCGGATCGTTCACTCACAATTTTTAGTAATTTTGGCTGTTGGAAAAATCTAAAATTTGAAAAAGTTCTCGTAGAATACGTGCTAAGATACCTAAGGCGCAACTTGGTGCACCTGGGTCGTTGACTCACCATTTGGAATTGTTTTAATCATTGAAAAAATTAATTTAATAATTAAAATTAAATAAAAAATTAAATTAAATTAATAATTCAAGAAAGTTCTCGTGGAATACGTAATTTACTACCTGGTGCTCAACTTGGTGCACCCGGATGGTTGACTCACAATTACTAGTAATTTTGGCTGTTGGAACAATCTAAATTTTGAAAAAGTTCTCGTGGAATACGTACTAAGCTACCTGAGGCGCGACCTGGTGCACCCGGCTCGTCGACTCACCATTTGGAATTGTTTTCATCATTCAAAAAATATAAATTAAAAAAAACTTCTCGTAGAATACGTAATTAACTACCTGGTGCTTGACCTGGTGCACCCGGATGGTCGACTCACCAATTCGAATTGTTTCCATTATTCACAAAATTAAATTTTTTTAAAGTTCTCGTAGAATACGTGCTAAACTACCTGGTATGCGACATAGTGCATCCAGGTAGTGAACTTACCATTTAGAGACGTGTCGGCTATTGGCAAACCTAAGATTTTCATTCTTAATGCAAGCTCATTTTGTCTGACACTAATATGTTCTTAAGAATATTCATTTGTGGTTAGCGCGTTCTAAGCATGGGAAACGGACAGGAGCAAGGCTTGCGCCATGCTGCGATTCAGCCGTGACCCATGCTTTAGCCAGATATTTCCAAGTGTCTTGCCATGCTTGAGCCATCAAAACTTTTTTCACGCGGGAATCTACCACATAACTACAATTGAAGAGTTCGCGGTCTAAACATGTTAACTGACATTGTTTTCGACATTGATTTTTTTTTTATTTTTTGAAACATTTTTTATATGGAAAATCCGTGCTTTTTCTCAGAAACATGCGAGCCCGGAAAAGAACAATAGAAAACCAGCGGTAAAACACTGCAGATAACATGCTTAGACCACTAGACCCCTTATAGATAACAGATGAATAACTTATAATTGTCATATAACGTTCAATTTTGATTTAAATGGTATAAAACCAACGTGTATTGTTTTTCTTTAGTAAATGAACAAAAAACATTTTACAGTTTTAACAAATATTGAAAATTGCAAAAATAACGATTTTCTTTTGCCGTGTAAAATTTCTGAAATGTCAGTTAACAAGATTAGACCACGGACCCTTCTGTGTTGCATGTCCTCTTCAAAAATTCTCTTCAAAATTCATGTTCCTCTTCAAAAATTCTTATACGTTAAAGTGAAAGCGATGTAAACGCATTTCATTGCATATCTCGGTTTTTTCTAAACGCAGTTTTACATTTTCTTCACCAGGAGGGCAGAATAGCACTCAAAGAATCCAATTGACAACTTTGCATTAAATTTATTTTTACAAATGCGGAATGTAAACGGAGATCCTGTTTATTAGAGAATTACCGCAGTCGAGTTGAAGCGGACGTACTTTTGAAAAAATCAAGACCATGAAACGTGGGTTTTCATTTCTGATTCCTAAAGATCCCCTTTTCTATTTACTGAGCCCCCTATCGTATCTCATAATACACGGAAAAAATGGAGAAATAATTTGTATGAAGAGTGCTGTATTACATAATACATTATTGTGGTACTAGTGACTGTTGCTCGAGTGCAGGTACCCTTACTCAAGTTTTAAGTTGTGATTAGTAGATCACACCATTCCTATATCTATAATGAACTGTTTTAGAGACCAATAAAATTAAATGTGATACGGATCTTACTTTGATTCATTTCAATGAGGTACCTTTTGTAAAATGCACCTTATTTAATAAATCCTCTTTAAAATATATTACTGCGTATAGTCAAGATTAGAGTCGAAACAAGATGTGTCGTGCGATGTCAAATATTCGAGGCACATAGAGACGCTCGTATTAGCAAATAACGTTGAGTCAGTGAACCTTCTGGGACTCTTTACCAGAAAGCTTCAACCAATATTAGCTCTGGAGTAACTTTTGTTTTATATTTATAGGCTGATTTAGATTTTACGAAATGTTATTTCGCTCTCCTAAAAATTTTAGTTTTTGTTTGTTATCTAATTCTGTATACTGCAGCTCTTAAATATTGTTCCAGGAATAATATTTAAAAATATTTAAATAAACACCGTTTATTTCACTTACCTATGTGTGAAATTTATTATACTATTATACTATTTATTATATCACATAATTTGCATTCTTATATTTGATGAAATTTTATAAATAATTACCAGCTTTTAGCAACATTTTATAAAATTCTTATCATTTAAAAATTTTCATTTTTAAGACTTATTTCTTCTAATTTCAGCTGGCCTTCGATTTACATGTTCAAATTCAACATTAAAGTTAGAATATTAATCAGGTTTAGGTATTTTGTATATTAAACCATTTTTTAAACTCTAATGTTTCAATAAATTATTTGTAGTAGCTCCTTTTGTTTTTACTTTGAGGTTTTTACTAAAGAAGATTAGTAGAACTATAATTATTCGATTCTTCTTTTAAGCGGGAAAATCAAATTTAAATTACAATATTTTTTCACTTATAATATATTTGAAAGTAATAAATCCATTACATTGTTGAGCTTTATGATTTGAACAGAAATCATAAATTACATGAATGTTGAAATTAAACATTTAGTTATTAAAATTTAAATTAATTAAATTGAAATATTTTCATCGAGAATTTGTAAATCCACCTGTTTATATAAAATGTGTAAAACGAAAAAATAGAACAAAAATATATTTCTCTGTTAGCCCTGGCTTACCAGCGTAAAATCTTGACTGAGATTTTGTCAACAGATTCCAAGCGATATATTAGCGTAATTAGCTATAGAGCGTCCGACATAGGCTTAAGTTTTAGGTTGTTTAGGTAGGTAGGGCTCAAATCCCACGAGGGTGCGATTTTTCATAGCATTTAAGCGTTCGATTACGTTATAAGTGACCGCACGTGCAATTGCATAATTTCAAAAATAAACTGAGTACAGTTATTAAAAATAAAACTTTCTTTGCGGTAAATTTATCATTATGTTACATCGTCTGTTTAGAGCTGCTGTAATGAAACGGGTCCCGACGATTCTATTATGAAACGTATAATATAAGAATGTCTGTTTATTTTTCATACTTTCCTTATAGCTTGATCTTCCTTTCGTTGCTTCACTCTACCTCCGACTCTACACGCGTTCTTACACTGAGTGAGTCCCTAACGGTCGAACCTTTCGTTACTCTAGCGACAAGCGTTAATGCTGAACCATTTAATTCCTGTTCTTAATATTTGTATATTAACCTTTGTGAGATGACCCAACGTAAGAATGAATTCCTTTAATTTTCTTAGACTGAGTCACCTATTTCTAACAATCATCCCCAGGTTATCAAACTGGATTTCTCTCCGTGTACCCTGTGGTCGATGCATGAACCCTTTTGATGTAGCATAACGAATATAGGCAATAGGCACTGGAAACGTGAGGAAAATTGATATTTGGAGCAAAATGCTCTCTATGGTTACCAAAACATTTTGCTCAATGCTCTTACTACTAGTGGGTTCCCAAAAAAATAGGAAAGCGTATTTTTGTTAATTCCATCCAAAACGTGGCTCTCTATATTAGAGTATAGGCAATACTTTTATCGTCTAATGAAAACTTTAAGGAATACGAATCTATCAATAATTTTTTCTTCATCCTCTCTCCCTGAGCCCCTTTTATGGTCACCAAATACTATCCTATGCAAATGCATGATGCAATAAGAATTTTGCAGAATATTTCTCTTAAATATGACCTTTTTGTTGTTGTTTGAATAATTTAATTTTGTTTATGTCCAACTCTTGAACGGAAAAAGATATAAAATCGTACTTCCTAGATAGTCTTTTAAAAAGTTTTGAAAGTTTAGCCTAAACCCCACTTTTTTCAAGTTACTTCTTGTAGCTTCAAATTTTTGTTCGTTTAAAAAATTGTTTATCTAATAATATCCGTAAATTAATAGTATATTATTAATTCTAAGAATTAATAAATAAATTTGAACACCTATTTTCAAACATTAAATTTACAACCAAAGTGAACAAATTTACTCTTTACACCTCATAAATTAGGTCAAAAAAATTGGAAATGACCATTATTTCGCAATATTATAAGATAATAAATTATTTAAACAATTAAAAATTGTTGTAAAAATGTATGATTTTCTAAAATACTACATTTTTGCGGAAAAAGTTGGATATAATTCAAAATAAATAGTTGAAACGATGAAAACACAACTATAATAAAAATTTACAATCTCAAAGTTCATTAAATGACCAGACGTTTATAAAAGATTCCCCTAATGCACGACATTCTATGGAAATGAAATTGTTCAAATGAACAATTTTTGCTTAAACAATTAAAATTGAATTTAATAATACAGAAAAGCTTGTGAATTTTCAGTTCATGATGATAGGGTATCAAAAAACCCCATAAGTGAAAAATTGGTTTTCGTGAGTTTATGGCGCTAATCATTATTTTTCTGCGATTTCTTTTAGTACAGTCGAACCTCCATAACTTTAACAACCATAACTCAAATCCCTATCTAACTCGAACTCTTGCCCTGGTCCCTTGACATTCCTATACTGACACATGTAAAAAAAACCTCTATAACTCGAACTCGAACCTCCCTAACTCGAACTTTTCGAATTCGAGATCATAATTTTGCGTAGGTTCTAAACTTCAATAGAACGCAGTCTCTGGCTTTCCCCAAAAACAGTCTCTGGGATTTTTCCAACGAAGAGAAGTCAGTGCGAGAAGTCAGTGCATAAACAATTAGAAATGGATGTGGAAAAGCAGGATTTCCTTTTGCAAAAGAGAAAGTCGTTATCGCCGAAGAAAGCCTACTTGAAGAACCGAAGTTGGACGAGGAGTACGTGAGGATCGACGAAGACGTAGCTATTTGCGGCGAGCTTGCGGACTCCGAGATTTTAGAAGAGGTCAAGGCGAAAATGGGTCCGCAGTTACCCGATGAAGAAGAAGAATATCAAGAGCCACTTCCAGTTGTCCCAACCCCCAGTGAAGCTTTGGAATGATTTGCAAAATTTAGAGTATTTGCTGAATTACGCCTAGATGTGAATGAAGAAATTTCTGTATTCTTCAGCAAGCTCCATAAATTTGCAACGAAAGAGAAAATTGCCAGTTTGAAGCAATCCAGCATCTGTGACTTCTTTACAAAAAATAAAATACCCCCGCCCCTTCTCCTCCCCACATTATAAACAATCGGTCCTTTTCAGGGCCAACAATTATTCGAACGTTAGGTATGCTCATTTATGTAATGCCCCATTGCCAAATTTAATGCTCCACTCCGTAACTCGAACACCTCTATAACTCAAACTTATGTCTCTGTCCCTTGTTGTTCGAGTTATGGAGGTTGGACTGTATATGTTTGTTCTAATATATAAAATATTACTTTCTACTGATCGATTAAAAAAATTTTTAAACTTACTTTCATCTTTTTCGTTAGAGTTAGGTAATAATTAATTGAGGTTGAAAAAATAATTGTTTACCCAATTTATTATTCTTTATAACAATAATCTCTTAGAATAATGCTATAAAGTTGTGTTTTTTTATAATATTTCGCTTTTGGTTCAGTTTTCAATTAGAGTTTCTGTTCAAATTAACCAAAATAATTGTTCAAACAATTCATTACTGTTTATAACTATCTTCTCTGAGAGTAGAGTTAAAAATTGGTGTTTCTTTTCTTCGAATTTTAAGCATTTCTTTGACTTTTTTATGAACAAATAATAAATAAACATTAAAAAAATCATTTTTTTAACAGTATTCCATTTTTTCGGAATGAAGCATTTCTACTCTTCTGCTAATATTAAAAAATATTAATGTAAGCAAAAAGGCTCTCAGTAACTACTTCAAGGTGATTGTTATTTTGCATTCGTTCATAAATCAAGTGCCAAAGCACGCTTAATTTCGAACTCTACATGATTGATATCATCACAGAAAAAACTAAGAATAAAATTTGTTGCAGGAAATTTTGTAGAGCGATAAAGTTTTCTTTAGCCAACTTCGCGTCTTTCAAAAAACATGTGTTTGTCATGGAAAAACAAAAGAAAGTTTAACCGATATTTGTATAAAATTTATCCTGTAAAGTTAATTTTTGTTGCAGAGAATCTTTCGTCGGAAATCGATGTAAAGTTTATCTTCTGTTTTTTTTTCTGTGATATTTCTATAAGTATTAATCACGTGGACAAAACAATGATTTGGTAATTTTATTATTTATAGCAAGTTGTATTTCGTTGGCTTTTCCCCACCGGAGGGTAAGCTGATCATAGCTTTTTCTGAAAATCGAAATATCTAAAGACAGGAAAATATTATGGTTTGCTTCTGTGGTATTTTATATACTGAAAAGATGACGTTTAAACATATCCAAACGGAGAGAAATTTCAAAAGACTAATTCACGGAAGCGCGTGATTTTAGAGCTACTGTATTCAAGTGCTTTAAAGTCTCGAACTCTATGATTTAAAAGCATAGAATGCGAGACCTGATAGCAAAGGGGCGTGGCCTAATACCTGCAACTTCGAGATCGTTGCTTTAAAATCAAGGGTCTTGAGATCTTAGTTCTTGCCCCACAGAGTGATAAAATCAAGGGGCTGAGCCGTACGAAGAGTCGATTGTATTATAATTACGTTGTGTAATATTGTTTTATCGTTAAAAACATTAATTTTTAAACTCTAAGTATTGTCATTATAGTTCAAAACTTTATATTTCTGTCAGCGAGTCTTCCACTCTTTCATGGTAAAAAGTAAAAACTGTTTCCTGTATAATTTTTCTTTTACAACGTCAATTTTCAAGATTCCCTCTTGCTTCAGCAGTCGGCGATGCCCCCCCCCCTTACCCTACTATAATAGAAGATAGTCATAAATGATGGTAATAATTGTATAAATTATGTATATGAAAACAATCATAATAATTATTATTAAATTGTATTTATATCATATAATAATCATGTAAATTATATAATTATATCAATAATGATAATAATTTCAGAAAAACAACAACTTTCTAGTATTAATATAGGAGAAGATAGTCATAAATAATAATAAATTGTTGAAACATTTATAAATGTTAAATTGCACTAATCATTGCCTCGCTGTAGATCAAAATTGGAGAAAAAGATTAAAAAGTGGACAAAAAGACTCATCAAACAAATGCTTTTTCCAAAAAAGTCTACATTTGACTCAATCCAAAAATATATTTTTTCCACTTTTTAAAAAAATGTTTAATTCAACAATTTTTTCTTTTTTTCTCATGTTTATAACTGTTTAACAACAATTATGAATTAGAGAATGAGATATGTATGTTTTGTTTACCGTCTCACAGGCGGAGTAAGGTATTAACATTTTTATTATATTTTGTAACATTATTATAACCTACGACCTCGTAATATTTCTATAACTTGAAAACTGGAATGTAAGAGCATAACCTATCTTAGGCTAAAAAATGCCCATTTTTGCATATTTGATAAGGACAACCGAAGTATTGTCGAAACGTTATTATTGTATTCTGATGGATCTCTCAGGATGACACAATTAACAAATTGTTGACCAGTAATCAACAAAAACATACATCTCAATCTCTAATTACTAAACGCTGGTCGACAAAAAGCCATCTCCTAATAACGAGATCATGAATAAAAAAAAATTATTTTGTAATAGAAAGATATGAAATTTTTATTCTTAATCTTTCATTTTCTCTACATGCCCAACCCATCTAAACAAATTTCTGTCATTTCTGTCAAACAGTGTTTCTTCAACACCACAGTCATTTAAAAGTCATCTCGTTGCTGACGTTGTCCATTAGTGTTTTACCGCAAACATTGCGCAAGAATATCATGCGAACCGCGTTGATTTTAATGTTATCCTTTTCTTAGTAAGTGCAAAACTCGCTACTCAGCAGCATAGTTGGTGCAAGTACAGAGTTATATATTATAATTTTAGTTTTCTTTGTTATATTTGTACTTATGGCAATGACTCCCACACTGCTGATAACCATCTATACTCTCGATTATACGCCTGACTATCTCTGCATCGATGTTTGCATCAGCAGTAAATAAACTACCAAGATACAGGTACTTATCAATTTCAATCCTTTCATGGTCCAAGACAATTTTGCAAACTTTTTTTTCACTCTTTTCTTCAAACTTAATCATTAGGGTGGCGTACAAAATACTTTTTTTTTGGTGTCAATATTGCTACAATTTGTTTCTCCGGGTGAGATAATGCACTTCTAATTTTTTAAGATTTTGACTTGTTTGTTAAGAGGTTGCAAGGATAAGATTTACGTAAAAATAAGGATTTTGATAGTTTTCGAATTTTAAAAAATATACATATTGGTTTCAGAGAAATATCATATGAATGAAAATTGTATCTAATAAAATAGACAAAACCTTTATTTCGTGTCTGATTAAAAAAAAAATACTTGGCGCCGGTATAAGGCATAAAAAGTGCGATTTCTTAGAAAGAGGTAAATGTAAGGGCGAAAATTCTGAGATCATCTCCACAAAATAGGGAAAAATATATAATAGAAAGGAGCTGAACAACTTGATACCGGAGCAACCGAAAAATAAAAATAAACTAGAAAAATTCCTTTAACGTTCCAAGTAACATATGTCAATAGAAGGAATAGAGAATAATAGATTACTTATCTTATATAAAAGCATATTTTTAATATTTTCTTATATTCGCAACAAATATATACAGTTGAACAATATAAGCATTTTTTTGGAGGATGAGTGCTTTATTTTCTTATATAATGAAATCAAAATCTCTAATACATTTGTTCTTCACAACATCACAAATACTTAAATCACGTCACGCCAGGTTCTTTCGTTTTCGTAGACTTGTTGGCACCAGAAAATTATATTCGATGTTTCTTTACGATCTGGAGCAACTACTGTTTCTGATACTCATGTTTAGTAAGAAAAAGTATTAAATGACTGTACACAGAAAAAACTGGGGGTTCATTAAAGTTGCGGCTCAAATAAAAGTTGGTATCATTTAGAACTTGATTCGATTTACAGTTATCGACCGATGACTTGCGACGAGAAGTTTTTTGTATATGAATATGCCTTTACGTTGACAATTTTTATACATAACCTGCAAATGATATTTATCAAGTCATTATATCTATTTTAATTACGGTATTATTTTGTAACTTAATTATCTTTATTAAGTTATGTCTATCCCTGTGTGGAAAAATGACCGGGCAGTCTGGTTACAGGTCTGGCCCAGGTCTGGATTTATCTAGACTATCTAGTTTGGAAGAACTGATCTGGCTCAGGTCTGACGCCAGTCTGGCTAAGGTTTGACTTTATCTAGACCGTCTAGTGTGGAAAGTCAGTTATGGCCCAGGTTTGGCACTGGTCAGCTAGTCAGCAACGAAAAAAATTACAAGTTCCATCAGCAAATTTTTTTACATACTATACAAATATTACAAGGTGTCTGAAATGATTGAAAATTAGAAATTCAAAGTATAAAGACAAGCCTTTTTTCTATCAGCTTAACAGTCTGGCCAGATCCAGGTTTGGCGTTGATCAGCGAGTCAATAGAAAAAAATCTTAAGTTCCATCACCAAATTTTTTTTTGCTGTACTTTGAAAACGTTATAATGTCTAAAATGATGAAAAATAAGAAATTCAAACTATGAAAACACCACGTTCTTTCTCATCATCTTGACAGTCTGGCCAGGTCCAGGTATGACGTTGATCAGCGAGTCAATAGAAAAAAAATCTTAAGTTCCATCTCCAAATTTTTTTTTGCTGTACTTTGAAAACGTTACAGTGTCTAAAATTATGGAAAATAGGAAATTCAAACCATGAAAACACGACTTTCTTTTTTATCATCTTGAGAGTCTGGTCTGGTCCAGGCCTGGCGCTGATCAGCGAGCTAAGGAAAAAATTTAAGTCGACACAGTAAATTTTTTCTTACATTTCAAAAAAGTTACAGAGCCTATAATGAAATTTTGTAAACTAAAAAAGTTGACAGTGAGATTTGTGTATCCAAGTCATTAAAACAATCAAGTTCAACCAATTAATTGTAATTCATTGTTTGGCCCTCGGCGTGCAGACATCTTGCCAGTCGACGTCACAACTTGAAGTATTCTGACAGTCCTTGGCCCCGACCTCTCGGAAACAATGCTAAGTTTTTGTCGATCAAGTGGCACGAACTGTCAAAAGTTTCTTATTACTTTCCTAATAATATATTAATCCATCCAAAAGTTAGCTGTACAAGCGGAAGCTTAAAATGTACCAAATCTTTATCAAGTTATTAAATAAATGGTAAGTATAAACCCACTTTTATCTATTATAAAAGAATAAGTATAAGTAACGATAATTAAATTGATTGATTTTATTGATGGGAGTATA
Organism: Belonocnema kinseyi; assembly: GCF_010883055.1. Classification (NCBI taxonomy): domain Eukaryota; kingdom Metazoa; phylum Arthropoda; class Insecta; order Hymenoptera; family Cynipidae; genus Belonocnema; species Belonocnema kinseyi. Next base: position 93,221,985 of record NC_046663.1, on the reverse strand, counting down.
TTTTTTACGCAAAATTGGAATTTTTACTGATTATATCAAACATGTATATCATATATTTTTCTAGAAAATCATGTTTTGCTTTTTGAGTATATCCTCAAAGTGTATCCTCTAAACATGGACGATATGATCCTCAACGATCAAACATTAATCGATCAGCCATTAACTAGTGGCTGACGAGCCAATAATTCGCGGCTGACCAGCATATAACGAGCGGCTGACCAGCTCATAACTAATGGCTGACCAGCCCATGTCTAGCGCCTGACCAGACGCTCTTTCCTGGGGTTAGCCAGACAAAACGTTACACTTTTGACAGGCCCAGGCCAGACCATCTGTTCAGCGCCAGTGCTGGAAACCTGGAATTCTGGTCTGGGCCAAGCCAGCGCCAGAACATTCTTCCACACGGGTCAGAGTTCTATTAAGTGTGTGCTTTAAGGTAAGTATTGTGTTATTAATTCAACATAATATCCAAGTAGACAAAGCGAAACATAGGTTCTTTAGAAATAGACTCAATTGTAATTGAGATCCTTTATAACCTCAAGAGTGGTATAATTTATAGCTCATTTATCGTTTTGGGTTCCTTTTCAGCAAGTGGGATTTCATTTTTGTTGCAGCTCCTTTGGAACCAAAATGGGTTCCAATGGAAACATCAGTTTTTTCTGTGTATAAAGGAAACATACAATCATTCAATACTGTTCTTACTAAATATGGAGATAAGAAACAATCTTTGCTCAAGATTGTAAAGAAACATCTAATACAATTTTCTGAATCCAGGAAGTCTCCGATAATGAAAGAACTTGGTGTAACGTGATTTACGCATTTATAAAGCTGTAAAACACAAATTCATCAGTGATTTTTGTCATTATATGAGAAAATAAAACATTTATCCTCACAAAAAATGTTTACATTGTTCAACTGTGTAGTTGTTGCGAATATAAGAAAATATACGTAATTGATGTACTATACATTTATTGTGAATATAAGAAAATATTAAAAATATGATTTTATATAAAATGAGAAATCTGTTATTCTTTCTCCTATTGATATATGTTCTTATTTTATGAAATGTCATTGATTGAGAACCCATAATAGCCTGGTTAAATAATTTTTTCATTTTTTTTCTGCTGTCACAGTTTGAAGTTTTTTATTTCATATCCATTCTCTATTTTTCTCTATTGTGCCGGAAAGAGCTCAGTATTTTCGCCATACTTACAAAAAAATTTAGGGGTACAATTATTTCCTTACTACCTTTTTCGAAGAAATCAAACTTTTTATGTCTTTTACGGCCACTAAGTATTTTTTCAATAGGATACGAAGTAAAACATTTTTATTTTGATTAGCTACAATTTTCATTTATATGATATTTCTCTAAAACAAATATGTAAAATTGTAAAAATTCGAAATCTACGAAAATGTTAATTTTTACGTAAATGTGATGCTCGCAACCTCTACTAATTTATTTTGAATCTGAAAACATTTGTTTTGTAGTATATTTTATCACCCAGTGAAACAAACTGTCACGATACGGCCGCCTAGAAATAAAAACAGATTTTTTTTGATCCAACATTTTCTGTAAGCTTTCGATTAACCCTGCTATAACAACCTTATCATCTGCAAACGCTAACACGCACCTACACTTTCCCAAGATCCACCACACCTTCTTCGTCTAAGAGGGTCATTCTTAGATACTTGTCCATAAATATGAGAAATAACCATGTGGACGTAGTGCATTCTTGCTTAACACCTTGCATAATATCTACTCAGACACTAAACAAAAAAATAAACCCTTACAAATGGAATTTTTGATGTTTCAACGAAATAAATTTTTATTTTTATTCAAAAACAGCTTGTGTATAATTTGGAGTAATTTATGTCGATCAGGGTAATATTTTTAAAAAGTGTGGTAGTTTTGCTGACTACTGTTCAAATTTTATTAGAAAATTACTGAAAGGTCTCTCAAATCATATGAATGCAGACGTTTCGACCACACTTCGGTAGCCCTTTTTAACATATAAAAATGGTTGACAAAAATAACCTAGAAAATAACAGAGTTACAGTCGAGATAATGTATAGAAATATGAATGTAAAAATTGTATATTTCTTTGACTAGCTTAAAAGTGGTGATAATGAAACTTATTTAAAATTAAGAATGTGAACATACCTGAGTGTTGAGTAAGTAAACATGTGTATGCGGAGCAACTTCGAGTAAAAATTTTTTTGGTTAAAATGTTAAATAATCTGGTTACGAATTTGTTTAACTAATTTTGTAAATATTTTGGAAGATAGTACAGAAACCAACATTTGTATGAATTCGCTTGCATCACGAACATTTCATATTAAATACAGTGAAACCCTTCAATAGCCCTCCATTCTATATCCCTTCCGAGAATTAACGCCGCACCTCAGGTAGATGTAACAGGAGCTGCGAGGGTGCGCGTGTTCTGCGGATTTTTGAGTAAAAAACAAAATGTAATTTGGCATGTAATTTTATTTTATCCCGATAACTTTTGAAAGAATTTAAAATTAGTTCATGCCAGATCATGGTGAATAAAGATTTAACGTATAAAGAGAAAATTTCAGTCATAAGAAATTTTATATTTTTTGATATTATCAACAATTTGCCAGCTATCTTCCACATATCTTGAAAATTGACCTAAAATACGTTTAATCTGGATACTATTCAAGTACTCTATCTATATCAGAATGAATGGTGTTTTTTTTAACCAATTGAATTTAGATATAAAATTATTAGTAAGAATCTTATGTAATTTGTGTAATCTGTTCTCTTGCAATTGTATGAGAATATTTTGGATGTGTTATTGTGAAGTGTAGTCGAAACCCCCGCATTCATATGATTTGAAGGGCTTCTCAGTCACTTTTTAAATAAATTTTATCTAGTAGTCAGAAAAACTACCACACTTTTTACAAAAAGTTTAATTCATCCAAAAAGACGAATTTTTAACAAAATAGTTGATAAAATTTTTATTCACGCATAAAGTTGAACATAAAGTGAACCTCACTATTCCTCGTAAATTACAAGCAGCAATTTTAATGCCATCCTTTGAAAATGCACCACTTTGTGTACTTTGTGTGATGGATCCCGTAATGGAATTCGTTATACGGGCACACAATTAAGCCACTTTAAACACAGATATTTAAAAACGTAGATATGTAAAACTTCCTTTCACCGCTAAAAAACAAGTTGAATGCAAATTATTCCACAAGGCCATGTTTTACCTCTAAAGCCCATAGGATATGCAGATTGCATTTATTTATCCTTCCTCCCCCATAAATACCTTTTATTTCTACTTTGTTATTATTTTTTCGTTGATTAAAATTCACTGCTACTTCTCTTTTTAGACGTTTTACGATATCGTGCAGTATACTCTCTGTAGCAGGTTTCTAATAGAAAGGATAAACTCAATTTAAGTCGGTAAATACAATTTTCCCTTGCCTAAAGAGTCAGTCTAAATAAACAGACCTCTGGGAAGTTCAGAATCTCTACCTCGGTCTACTTATTTACAGATATAGCCAATTGAAAACACACAATTATTCACTCTGCAGGAGTAAGGGGTGATCCATAAACTACTCTAGCAGTTTGAGAGAGCAAAGTGGTCACGCTAAAAACTAGAGTTCGTAACGGAAGTGTGGTGGCAGTGAAAGTAACTTTATGAACTTAGATAATATTTAGTAAGATTCCAGATAATAAATTTAAAAGAATTTTTCCTTTTTTATTTATTTTTAAGAACAATATACTCTTTCTCACCTTTTTCTAATTTTTTTCCCTCACTTCAATGTGAACTAAATTAATAGAACCTGAAAAGAAGAATCAACTGCTTTTATTTAAAAAATGTACTGTTATATTCTTAGATCGGAATTTATCTCATTTAGTTAAAAACTGTAGAATTTGGTTGAAAAGTGTATTCTTTTGTTTAAAATACAACTGTTTTGTTAAAAAGCCCCATTTTTTGTCAGAAATTCGGCTACTTGATTGAAAATTAAACAACTTTGTTAAAAATTAATTTTCTTTGTTATAGATTCATATCCTTTGTTTAAAGTTTAACTATTGCCTTTTTAAAAAATTAATAGTTTTAGTTAAAAATTCATCTTTTAACTAACGATGTACCTTTTCCATTTTTGGTTAAAAATTGATATTCAACTTTTTAGTAGAAAATTCACTTTTTTGTTAAAAAATCATATTTTTGAGTTGAAAATTCGAACATTTTGTACATAATTCGTCCTTTTGGCTTTAAAATTCCACGACTTTGTTAAAAATAATGTATTTTGTTGAAAATGTGTGTTTTTTTGGTAGAGCAATCTTCTTGCTGGAAAATTCGTTTTTTTGGTTGAAAGTTTAAATATTTGGATAATTTTTTGTTTGTTGGGCTTTTGACATAATAATTGAAAATTTATATTCTCGAAAAATACCTCGTTTGCTGTATCACGATAAAATTCCAACAGTGTAAATAAATAGGAATCAATTTTAAAAGTATTGATAAAAAATTAATATATTTTGCGGTACGCTCAGGCACTTGTATACAGGAAGAGTTCATTTTCCACAATGATAGAACTAAAATAAAACTGAAAATTTAAATTAAATTTAAATTACAAATTTTGTAACAGTGCGTAGATTTTTGTCAACTTTATTTTATCCCATGGCATCGCTGAGGCGAATTTAACTGGGACGATTTATTTCGAAAAAGCGGAATTCTACTTCTTTGCCCCTAAAAACAAGCATAAATTGTCAACTTGGAGTTTTCATGACTAATGACCTATTTTGGAATCACAATCAATCGAATATACTTTTGCTGATCAGTGTTTTTGTTAACTTAGTGAATTTTTTTTCAAAATCCAAAAGGTAAGGATTTTTTACACCATAACTCGGAACCTATTTAAGATAGCAGATCTTTTTAAACAAGTTTTTTTCGTAATTTTGTCCTATTTCTTTTTCCTAGTGGACTTTTTGCTCTACAGTGCAATGGGAATAATCCGTCCACACAGAAGTAACGTTTAAAACTGTTAAAAAAACCGGTTTGGCAATAAATCTCTTCTAGGATTTTGGATGCATCCAAAAGAACATGTTAACGAAGCTTTTTCTTGAAAAATATTGCGTCAATTATTTTTTTCGGTAGCCAAACCACCAGATGCCTGGACTGATACCTGATGGTAAAATTGAGGAAACTTTCACATCTACTATCTTCGATTACAAATTAACTATGGACATTCACAGGTCCCATGCAGAGGCAAACGGGATCTTGATGAAACCTGAAGATAAAGCGATTTGCATTTCAAGCAGCAAGCAGTCTGTAATACTCGTATTGTGAAGGGACCTGCTCAAGTTCGCAGCGAGAGTTCAGGAATCAGAGTTGACTGTAGAACATAGGGTTGATTTTATGGGCATTCAATATTGCTTGGCCGTTAGCCAAGACCAATTGTGGGTCCGGATGCAATAAGGGCACATACAATTTTTTCGTGCGAAAACGAAGTCCCCTGGAGGCTTTAGAAAAAATGTTCGAATTTTAATTTTCAAAAGATATATATGGATGTAAAATTTGATTGCGCATC
>NC_046663.1:93184412-93216323 GCF_010883055.1 Belonocnema kinseyi | reverse complement strand
TGAAAATTAAAATTCGAAAATTTTTTCTAAAGCCTCCAGGGGACTTCGTTTTCGCACGAAAAAATTGTATGTGCCCTTATTGCATCCGGACCCACAATTTATTACTATCAGCAACCTCCAACATCTTAGGATTTGCAGATTCAAATTCTCTATTTGAAAAAAACGTAATTTTTATAACAAAATTTTTTTTATATGCGCCAGAGGTAGATGCATTTGCGAAAAATTACATTGTTGACTACTCAAGTAATGCGCTTCCAAACGAAAGATAAACAAGACAAACGGTTAGTTTAGGTTGTTTAGTGCGGGTTGACTTGTTTGACTGATTTAGGTTCGTTGTGCTGCTTACGTTCGTTTGGATTGGATTCGGTATCTTGGTAAGGCTCATGTGGGTTGGATTGGGCCTCTTAGTTTATTTGATTTGGTTGGTTTGGTTGTGCTGCTTGCGTTCGTTCGGGTTGGATTGGTTTTGTTGCTTACGTTTGTTTCGATTAGATGTGTTGGTTACGTTCGTTTCGGTTCGCTTTGTTGATTGCGTTCATTTGATTTTGTTATTTTGGTTGCTTGCTTTGGCTTGGTCGTATTGATGGCATTCGTCTGAATTAGTGTTGTTAATTATGTTCGTTTAGGCTTAATTGACAGTGATAGTTTACGTGATTTTTTTTCCTTCTAGTCCGATGAATGATTTATTGTTAAAAAATCGTCTTTTTGGCATGAAAATTATTCTATTTTGGTTAAGAATTCCACTATTTTGTTGGAAAGAGGTCTTTGGTAGATGAACTAAATTCTTTTTTATTTAAAGTTAAAATACTTTCCAGTTGAAGTATCAACTATTACATTTTTTGTTGAAAATTCATCTTTCTTGTTTGCAAATTGAACTAATTAGCTCTAAATTGAACTGATTCATTAAGAATTATATTTTTTTGTTTAGAGACTGGTGATATTAGTTAAAATTACATCCCATTTCTGGATAATATCACTTTTTTTTTAGTGAAATTCATGTATTTTGTTGAAAATGCGGATTTTTTATATTAAGATAATTCTCTTCGTCAAAAAATCATTTTTGTTGGTAATTATTCTGTTTTGGTTGAGGAGTTTATTGTAAAAAATTTGCCTCCTTTGAAAAAATTAAAGTTTTTTTCTTAAAATTCCAACTGGTAATTATGAATTTTTTTCTTGAGGATTAAAGTTTTTTTTATTCCTTTTTTTATGAATTCAACTGTTTTCTATTCAAAAAAGAAATATTTTTTACTTGAAATATTAATTATACATTACATTTTTCATTGAGGATTCATCTTATTTTGCTAAAAATGTAATTGGTTGGTTGAAAATTAACTTTTTGGTGAAATTTTGATTTAACATGTCTCAAATCTTCTATAATATTTTTTCATTTTGCGAAAAATCATAGAAAAAAATATTGATATAAACTTGAAAACAAATAAACGTAAAGAATACACAGAGTGAAATTTCAAGAGATTAATTCACGGAAGCGCGTGATTTTAGAGCTACACTTTTTACGTGCTTCGATGCCTCGCACTCTATTTTCTAAAAGCCTGAAACTTCGAGACCTATGCTTTCAAAGAAAGTTTTTGAGATCTTAGCTCTTTCGCCAAAACGTGATAAAAACAAAGAGCAGTGCCGTGAATTAATCTCCCGAAATTTCTTTCCGTTTAGTTATTCAAGTAAAAAATTCATCAGGTTATGAAACGTTAAATGATAATTTAGTACGTTTCAAGAATTCCTAATTGCAAGCTTAATTACACGATTAACATCCCGAATGCAATAACCGGTTCTAAAATTATTCCCCTCAAAGTTTTGATGAATAATTATATGGGTAGGTCCCAAAATTAAAATTTTTTTATAAGTGATTTGTCAAAAAAATGGTAAAAATTCTTTTTTAGAATTATCATCACCAAAATGTCGAGAATAATTCCAGATGATTTTAAAAAGAGCGTATAGAGAATTGAACAATTCCCAGTAAAGCATGTTATTGGAAACTTGAAAATGATTTAGTTTCAAATTTAAATTGCCTGACTTTGAAAAATTCTTTAGCTTTACTAATTATAGCATTGCATGGAAGTGTTGAGTTCCAAAGTCTGCCTACTGTAAAGTTATGAAGAAATTTTGTTGCTCATGCAGAAAATCCACATTCTTGCACTGGATTGATTATTATAATTCAGTAGAATGGTTTAAGTAGGGTGCCCAAAAATTTCATTTTTGAAATCCCTTGAATTTTTCCTTATTTTTCAATTACCAATTTTCCATTTTTCCTCACCATTAATGTTCAAAGACCAGTGGTTTAATCTTCTTACATTTTTATATAGAATGTTTAAAAATGGAATAAAACAATAAAATTTTAGACCAAAATTTAAAAATGAAAAATTTATTTATTTCAGCCAAAAAATGGCCTTTTGAATATACAGTAAAATTTTCAACAAATAGATTACATTTTTAATAGAATAGTTTAAGCTTTAACCAAAATCCATAATAACAAATTTTCCGTCCAAACAGATAAATGTTGGAAAAAAAAGTTTTATTTGCGACCAAATACTTGACTTTAACCAAAATTAAAAATTGAATTTTCATACAAAAAAGTTGAATTGTAAAGTAATTAATTGAATGTTTAACCCAAAAATATAAATTGTCAATAAAATAATAATATTTAATACTTCAACCATAAAAGTTTAAGTTTTCAACAAACTAGTCTAATTTTTAATCAAAGAAATATAATTTTTTATTAAATGATGAACTTTCCAAACAAAAAGACGAATTTTCAATCAAGAGTTAATTTTCTATAAAAATAATTGAATTAAAATCCAAATAACAAAGAGTTGAATTTTCAACAAAATAATTAAATTTGCAATAAAATAGTTATATTGGTAAGAAAATAGTTTAATTTTCAACCTACAAAGATAAATTGTCAATAAAAATGTGATAACTGATATTTCAAAGAAAAATAGGTTAAATTTCTACTAAAAGAGACGACTTTACAAAGAATTAGTTGAATTTTTAAGTAAAAAGGATCGATTTAAAATTAAAATTGGAATAATTAAATTTTCAGGAAAAAAAAGTTTTGAACCCAAAAAAATGAATTTTCAACAAATTAGTCCAATTTTTAACCAAAGAGATGAATTTTCTACTAAAATGATGAATTTTTCTACCAAAAAGACGAATTTTCAGAACCAAAAAAAATATTTGAATTTTCATCACCAAAATACGAATTTTCAACCAAAAGTTAATTTTCTACTAAAATAATTGGATTTTTAATACAAAAAGACAAATGAGCCGTAATAAGAATTTCTATAAAAAGAATATTAAATAGGAGTGGCCGCCAAACTTCATTTTTAAAATGTTCTAATTTATCTATGAACCGAGTTTTTTAACATTTTTAACATAGAATCTTTTATAAAGGGAATGAAATAATTTCAAGTTAAAATTGAAAAATTATAGATTTATTATCCTTTTTCAATTATTTAAAGTGAATTTTATAAATATTTTCTGACATTCGCAAGATTTTTTTCAAGTCCCTGACTTTTTCATGGTTTTTTTTATTACCATTCTATTAATTTGTTTATGATTTTATCTTCAAAGAGCAAACTAAATTCTATAATGAAGATCTCCTACTTTTATTTTTCTTCCGTAATTTTCATAAGAAGCAAGCCAATTAAGGTATGTTTCGAATCATCTCTGCTGCTGGTTGCAGTTTTTTAAATAAATTAATTAATCACAATTTACTGCAAGCTGTTTTCATCAAGTCAAGGCCCAGCTTGACTTCCAATATTCTTACAGTCGTACCTTTGACTCCCAAAAAGAAGAGACTAACTCATTTAGATCGCGTTTCCTTTTCCTGCAAAACGTATTTATTCCTTCAATATAGAACTGAAAATCAGAATAAATTAAAGAAAGTAACAACCAACAAGGTTAGAAATTTCAATAAAACTGCAGAATGTTGTAGAGAATATAGAGGACCAAAAAGTTCGCGACACGTATATTTTCGTTTCTACTGAAAAAAATTTTAAAGGGGCGCAACAAAATTTGCCAAAACGAGAGAAAATCAAATTCTGAAGTAGAAGTGTATCAGGATTTTTCACAAAAATACATTTCAAGAGGGTAAACTACCCCTTATTACTATTTTTCACTTTTCTTTGAAAAAATATTTGTACGTAAAACTACAAGAAGTTTATTTAAATGTGTATTTTTTTGAAAAATAAAACGGGGCTAGGGGGAAAATTTAAATTATTTTATTATTGTATACACGTCGTAGGATTAGTTAAGCCCCCAAAATGCAATAACTAATATTTTTGTGGTTTTATTAAAATACAATAATTATTTAAAATTTACACACACGCATACACTTATGATACGTTTTTGAGACCTTCTGAGTCAGAAAAAATATTTTTACGAAGGTGTGTATCTGTATTTATGTATGTCTGTCTGCATCATGTAGTCACGATAACTTTCGAAAGACTGATCAGTTTCCATTAAACTCTGGCGCAGGTTCTTAAAGCATAAAAAGAAAGAACGAGTTCGTTAACCTGCCATTTTTGACCAACTGTTTTGGTTTTATCGATCGAAAATGTTAAAAAAATTTTAATTCCATTTTTCAGAAAAACTATATGAATTATAAAAAAAATGTTACGAAGCAAAATTGTTCATCTCACAAATATGATTAAATTTGTTTGGATCCATTTTCCTGATAAGACGCATATTTTATGTTTTAATCGTGAAAAAATGTTATTTAAAAAATTCTATTTTGTGGTCAAACTATATAAGAAACGAACAAAAAATTAGAAAGACAAAAAGTGTTTATTTGAAAATGGTCTACAAATTTGTTGTTAATCATCATTTGACAAGGTGCAAGGTTTTTTTTTAATCGTGAAAAATAACATAAAAAGTATAAAAAATAACAGTTTCGGAAAAACGACACGGAATGCGAAAAAAGGAACGTACAAAAGTTACTCGCCCATATATTTTCGAGATTAACCTAATCTTTTTAGATGAGAAAATCTCCTTTTACTTAAAAAATATTCCCCTATTTTCATTGAAATACTGAGCTGGTATAATCTCTGCAAAAATCTCATAAAACATCTTGAACATGACCATAACATTCCCTGTTGGGGTTTTATATGAAAATAAGAGGGGCTTATGAAATAATCTCATGAGAATAAAAGAGATTTTTACTTACTGAAACTGTTGGTTTTTCCTCAGAAAGTGCTCATTGCAGTCAACTAAATAGGATGGAATTGCAGAGGGATAATTCGTATCTGAAAAGTACATGAAATCAATTGCTGTGTATGTATTTCAAGATATTTTTCAGGCTAATTGTGAGTTTATTTTCTGTATCAATTGAATTATTAATACTCTTTTTTTAACTCGTGCTCAGTAAAAGCTAGTGTGCACTTGGTGAGTGAATTTTAAAGTTCCTCTTAATTGCTATATTATAGTTGAATTTTCTACCAAAAAAGATTCATTAAAAAAATTAAATTTTCTACTGAATAGTTAAATTGAATTTTTAAAGGAATTGTTGAATTTCCATGAGCCAAAAGACAATAAATATGGGGGGGGGGGTAAGTTTTTAGAGATCCCAGAAATAAAGACGGGATCAATTTTAAATGTCCAAATTGGAAAACATTTTCATGAGCGGACATTTACCACTTTCTTTTTTCCACATTATCGCTATGATGGTTTAAAATTTTATTATTTATTTTGAAATGTTTGTAAAATATCCTGATGTTTTCTTATGACTCACGTTTTTTAACAGAAATTTTGTTACTTTTATCATAATACATTAAACATTTTTTTACATTATTTGAAATTGTTCTGAAATTAGCGCAAGAGTAAAAACTTATCTGAAACCGATACCTTGGATTCTAATCTAGTTTGAAACTCCAATCAAATGGACAATATAATTTATTCGATGTTACGAACTTCCGAGAAAGCTGAATCAATCAGAGAACTTCCAATGAGTATTATTCTCTGATTACTCAAGAATCTCAGAGTTTTGTTTAAACGTATTGCATTAATTGTAGTTAAACCTATATTTATACCGCCTCTAAATTAATGGCTGTGTATGCACTACTGCATACCGGTCAATTTATTTAACCGGAATGGGTGAAAATTTTATTAACTGGTACCGAAATAAAATTTGGTTTATCAGTACCGACAAAATTTATTTTTCCGGGTGCTATTAGACCGGAAACTCCTTCTTTTTATTTTTTATTATATTTCTATTAATATAATTATAAGATGACATGGAATTTTCCAAAGATGACACTTGATCGACAAAAACTAGCACTGCATCCGAGAGGTCGGAGCCAAAGCACTGTCACAATACTTCAAGTTGTGACGTCAACTGATAAGATGTCTGCACGCCGATTGTTTTAATGACTTGATTGTTTTAATGACTTGTATGCAAAAATTTCACTATAAACTTTTTTAGTTTAAAAAATTTCAATATAGGCTCTGTAACTTTTTGAAATGTGAGAAAAAATTTACTGTATCGAACTTAGATTTTTTTCTTGGCTCGCTGATCAGGGCCAGGCCTGGGCTAGACCAAAGTCTCAACATTATAAGAAAGAAATTCGTGTTTTCATAGTTTGAATTTCGTATTTTCCATCATTTTAGACACCCTGTAATATTTGTGAAGTATGTCAAAAAAATTTGCTGATGGAACTTGTGATTTTTTTCGTTCTTGGCTAGCTGACCAGTGCCAAAACTGGACCAGAACAGACCTTCCAGACTAGACGGTCTAGATAAAGTCAAACCTGAGCCAGACTGGCGTCAGACCTAAGCCAGATCAGTTCTTCCAGACTCGACAGTCTAGATAAATTCAGACCTGTGCCAGACCTGTTACCAGACTGCCCGGACATTTTTCCACACGGGTTAAGATTGATTTAAAATGTAAATTTGTTCAGAAAATTAGCAATTTTTCATAAAGATGGAACTTCGAATCTTTTTCTTAAAAAAAAAAACAGGTTGAATTTCAAAAAAGTTTAATCGAATTTTTGTCACAAAATGCATTGTTTGTAAGTCCGAACTCATAAAACCTTAAAATTTGTGGTGCCAAAAATATATTCATCCAATATATTTCCGCGCGTGGAACATCCATGCGGGTATACGCATCCATTTCTTAATAAAATCAGACAAAGTAAGTAAGTTTTAAACAAAGTTTAACAATTTTATTATTGCCAACCAGCACCTGGCCTGCTACCGTCTGAGCATTCGATGATAAGATTTGCCTGATCAGAGCCCAGTAAGCCCCCGACTAGGGTTTTGACATATATTTTGGCTAGCTAGTCTCCGACCAGCTCACGGCTAGGCTATTAAAAAACAAACGTAGCCCGGTCAGTTCCCGACCAGGAACCTTGTTGTACCAGGGCTAACCCGGGCTATTTTCACACGGGACACGGAAAAAAATTAAATCGCTAAATTTACCATTTAAGAAGCATAATTTGAACTCTAAGCGCATTTTTTGTGATATTTTGTAAATATTACAGCGTGAAATATATAAGGTTACGATTTTACTTGTTAAAGTTAACATTTTAAATAGTAAAATTTATTAAATTCCAGGAAAAAGGTGTATTTAGAGTTCAAATAAAGCATTTTAAATAATACATTTAACCATTCAATAATAAGTAAACAATTATCTTTGAATCTAAAGTACATTTGGTTGTAAAAAAATTCGCCCTTTTCGCTTGAAAATTCAACTATTTGACACAAAATCAAACTGTTTGTAAAATATCCGTTTTTATTTTGAAAATTTATTCTAATGCATGCAAATTTAACTACAGCATTTTTGGTTGAAAATTGATATTTTCATTTTATTAAAAAAATTCCACTATTTATTTAAAAATTTTAAGAACCTAGCATCACGTCCATTGTTTCAACTATTCAGTCAAAAAAAATTAAATTTGAGCAAATTCGTCTTTTTGTTGGAAAAGTAATCTTCTTGGTTAAAAATTCATGTAATTTTTTAAAAATTCGTTTGTTTTTGTGTTAGAAAATTAATTATCTACTTTAAAAGTTCGTTTTCTTTGTGATAAAAATTAATTTTGTAACTGGAAATTTAACTATTTTATTGAATATTCAACTCATTGGTTGAAAATTAACTTTTTTCTTGTTTAAAGATACAATAAACAGCTTCAATAAAATTGTCTTTGTATGACAAATAATAAATATTAGTGTAGATAAATTTCTGGAATTTTAGAGTGAAGTTGAAATTCATGAAAGTACTCGTCCAAATAAATCGAGTTATATTAAGAATCGCGCAATTTGCACCCATGATGCTTTTAACGGATTTACATAATCGAAATATTTGCATGGAATTCTATGGTTCTGGCATGTGCCGTAGATTTAAATAACTGTAGAGACACATTTTTCTAATATGTATCATTGTTGTAGGCTTGGCTAATATGGAAAAGGCATAGAATTTCTAAAAGGATTCCTGGGAAAAGGTATATAATTTCTAAAAGGATTTCTGGGAAATAAATTAGCGTGGGAAATTAAAAAATATCGGACCTTCCATTTTTTTCGTTGGCAGTCAACGTACTTTTTTTTAAATCTGCAAACAAAATAATTCCCGTAAATTTAATTGAAATCATGTTCGCTTTTTCCGAATCTGTTGCAAACAAATTTATCTTATAAAATATTAAGAAATTCCTAATTTAGTTTAAAAGCATTGACATTTTACGCATTATATTGATTGAATTCATTTAGATTTGGAAAATATCAAATTAAAAACTTTACTAAATTTAGATAGTGTTCTTTTACAATGAATGTGTTCAGTAAACATTTTTGAACTAAAAAGATTCAAAATTAAAGAATTGCAAATTTAAATTTTAAAAATGCAGCCATTTAATTTTTGAAGAGTTTTCAAAACAAAATAATTTGAGAATGGGGGCATGCAGAAGTGAATAATTTCAATCTGCATTGCCGTGAACGCATTTGAAATTAAAGAATTTTTTATGGACCACGTGAGACAGAGTGTAAACGTTGACCACGTTGGGTCCATGCGGACCCTACTCATTTTTGTGCTGCAGGCACTGCTAAATCGCATCTTTGCAGCTTCAAAAAATTATAGAACCAATCTTTGGGTCTATTGACTTTAAGGCCACTTAATTTTAAGTCACAGGGCGTGAAATTATGGCTTCTTGCCTAGAACTTCCATAAGCAGAACTTTTTCAGTTATCCCAGGATACGAATGAAGCTAGAAACTGGCAAGTACCTACCTACAGAACACCAGAATGAAATACCAAATCTGGAAAAATATTCACTTCTGGAAAAGGGGTCAAGAAAGGTCCAGTTAGTGAAAATGAAAAAATATTTTTATTATTTCTCTCACATGCACAAAACTGCAATCGGTAAACATGTATCGAGAATTCAGTCTTGAGAAATGAACTTCGCAAGGCTACTTGCATTATAAAGAAAAAACAAATCAGCAACTTTCAATTACCGACGTCTCGAGCACTAATGACTGGGAAGATACTAGATGCCACAGCACCTAGATGCAAGGAGGCGCTATTGTAGAAGCAAAATAGAGTGCCTGGGGTCCATATAGGGTTAAACACTTTATAATTTTAGAGACTAAAATAAAGTTTTTGTATTAGAAGAAAATAAGAGTTTAATAGTTCTTGTGTTGAAAAAAATAAAAAAATTTGAAATTAAAAAAATATATAGTAAATATTTTTAATCTCAGCCATGAAACCAATTGTTTTAAGCATTGAGGATTTTAAATTTCAGATTTTTTGAAATCTACATTGAATATATTAAGGATGTGTAATAAATTGTAATTAAAAAGCCTTATAATTACAAAATATTATCTTTGAAAACAATTAAAATGGTCTTTTCCTAAAACGTCCCTAATTCTTATTGGTCTCGGATAAGTCACAGATTACAAAAAAATCTTGCTAAAGTCAGGGAATGTCCATAAGAAGCATTATAAATAACTGTGAAGGATAATATATTTTTTTAAATTTTAATTTTAAATTGTTTCATTCCGTTTATGAAAAGATATATGTTCAAAATTTTACAAGATTAAAATTCTGATCGTTAAATATTACTTATCAGGTAAAATGAAGAAATGGTCTGGGAAAAATTACGGAATTTTAAAAATGAAGTTTTTCGACCACCCTGATGTAACATTATTTTCCGTAGTCTATTTGCTTTTTTACAGGTGCTTTCTCGTAACGCTTATATTGTTATACGAAATGTATTATTTTGTTGAAAATTCAAGAATTTTGTTTAAAAGACATCCTTTTTGGTCGAAGATTCAATTTTTTTGTTTGGAAATTCGTATTTCGTTTAAAGATGTATCTGGTTGATCTTCAATTATTATGTTGAAAAATCGTATTTTTTGTCTAAATTTAGCTGTTTTTAATATAAAATTGGAATATTTTTTGGTTAAAATATCTATTATTACAAAAACTCGTCGAAAATTTTTATTTTTTAATGGAAAATTCAACTGCTTGATAAAAGGTACAATTACTTTGTTAACGATTCATTGTTTTGATTGAAGGTATATAATTTAAGTAGAAAACTCATCTCATTTGCTGTAGATTTAACTATTTTGTTAGCAATTCTTTTTGTGATAAATTAATTTTGTTTACTGAAAATGTAACTTTCCTATTTCAGGTTGAAAATTTATCTTTTTGTTTAAAAATTCATGTACTTTGTTGAAAATTGATATTTTCTGCATGAAAATTAATCTTCTTGGTTAAAAATTTGTGTGCTTGGTTTTAAAATTAATTTCTTTTGCAGAAATTTGATTATTTTATGTTTAAAATTGATAGTTTTTAGTTTAAACTGGAATTATTTATTTAAAAATGTTTTTTTTGTTTAATTTATAATTTTTGGTAGAAAATTAATCTTCCTGGTTGAAAATTCGCCTTGTTGATATTAAAATTAATATCTTTAGTAGAAGTTTGATTTTTTGTTGTTGTTGAAATGTCAGCAAACATTTTTCGTTAAAGTATTATCTTTTCTATTCAAAAATTTGGTTTAAACTTAATCTTTTTAGGTAAAAACTTTAAGAATTTTGTTAAAGGTGATCTTTTTGGTTCAAAATTAAACTTTTTAAAATTAGAGTTCGTCCATTTGAACAAATAATTCGTTCGTTTGAATTAAGAATCCATTTTCTTTGTTGAAAGATCAATTATCTTCTAAAAAAATCAATTATTTGTTTGGAAAAGAATCTATTTTTTGTTGAAAGTTAATCTTCTTGTAATGAAAATTTTCGACCATTCGGTCGAAAATTCATATTTTTAAGTTTAAAAATTCAATTATTTTTTTTAAAAGTTAAACTATTTTGTTAAGGATTTTATTATTTTGTCGAAAATTCAATTATTTGGTTATAAACTAATTTGTTTATTCTTTAGATTAAAATTTTACCTTTTATAGTAGAAAATTCATCGTTTTTGTAAGTTGAAATTTTTTCAAGATTGAAATGCTGATATTTAAATCTTAAAGGCCAGGAAAAATCAAAAAATTAGGCTAAGAAAAAGCAGGCCACCCTGATTGTGTTTTTTTAAATTGTATACAGTTGCTGTCTGTGACCTTTAAGAGGCAATATTTTATATATCCATTATTACATTCTCATCATAATGAGAAGGTATTGATTTTGTGTGAAAATTGACATTCGCTGATTTCATAAAATGTCAACGATACAAAAATGATACAAAATTTTCCTAATTAACAATATCTCTAATGGTGATTTCCAGATACCTAATTATTGTTAGCAGACGATTTGCAAAATATAATGAAAGACAAATAGAACTATGATGCCGCAGATTTGGATCGCGAAGGCTGGGAGTTGTAAACAAGGGTTGGCATTATGGGCATTAAGCTTCATCAAGGGTAGAATATACAAAGATAACTTAATTCAGGTTGCCTCTGAGAGTCACAACAATGCTGTTAGCTCGCATGCTGTTTATACTAGCTGTGGGTACTAGAGATACGGTTATCCTATCTAGACACATTGCACATCTAGATGTAGAATGTATATAGAGGTCTCCCATCCTATTGGCAGGCACTATTGATGAAAATTGCTTTAATAATATTGTTTATTACTTCCTGCGGTTACAAATTCGATCTTAATTAAAGTGACACAACCACAGGACATGTAGGGGAAACCAGTACGAGGTGGATGGAACAACTTTTAAAGTCCTAATATTGATGAATGTTGACTAAATAGGAAATAGTTTAATACAAAATTAAAGCTGGAACATTCATTTTTTTGCAATGTAATCACATCAATATTTTAGGTGTTTCCGATCAGTTGTCGAAGAACATTGTGTATAAAGAAATCTATGAAACAATTTTATAAATCAAGCTGATGAGTAGACATTTCCCAAGGCAGCCTATGATTTCTGACATTAAAATGAAAATTGAAACGAAGTATTGGAAAATAATCTACTCATTAGTATTAAGTCAGGTTATAAAAATTTGCAAGAAAAATGCATTTGTTTGTTTACAGAAGGCGATTGAAAATCCTGCATCGTTTGATTAACCAATTATTCTTTCGTAAACTATTTATGAAAAATTGATGCGTTTTTCTCCCTGTTTTTAAAAAGCTTGCTCATCATCGCGTTTTTTGATTAAGTTCGAACTGAATTAATAGAGCCTAATAATAAATTAATGGTGGCTGTGGGTCCCTAAATCTTCTGTAATGTGCAGAATTCGTGAGAACTAAACCAAGAATCCAGCGACCAAATTTGGACAACCACGATAAAATTATCATATTGCAATTAAAAAAAAAAAGATTGATGAATTTTCATAATGAAAAAAAAAGAAAAAAATTCTTTTTTGTCCAAGAAAGGGATTTTTTGTCTTTCTTAGGAAAATTTGTATTTTCTTCAAATTGCAATAGGAACATTTTATGATGGTTGTCCAAATGTAGTCGTTGGATTCTTGTTTTTGTTTTCTGGAATTCTGCACATTAACTTAATTATTGGATGTTAAATAGGATTGTAAATTTGATTTTAATCCCATTTGAATTTCTTAAAATTGCATATCTTCATCATTTACAGACCCCAAAGTTACAAAACTTAAAATAAATATAATACCCAATAATAAAATCCAACCATTTTTGTTTAAAAATTCATTCTTTTCTGCTAAAAATTCAGTGTGGCCTTAGGTCAGGGAGAATCTAGAAATGAGGGAAAAGTCAAGGAATTTCGTTGGCCAAAGAAAGTTAAAGGAAAGTCAAGGATTTTGAAAATTAGGTTTAGTGGCTACATTTAAAATATACTAGTTAGTTTAAAATTTGATTATTTCATGAAAAATTCAACTTACTTTTTTAAAAAGTAATCTTTTTTGGTAGAAAAATCCACTGTTTTGAATTGAAAATTCGTCTTTTCTTATTGAAAATCCATCTTTCTTGATTGACAATTATCTTTTTGTTAAAAATTGCCTTTTTTGTTGAAAATTCGACTTGTTAGGTGGATAATTTAATTGTCTTCTGAAAAATTCTTCTTTTTGGCTTGAAAATTCCACCATTTGGTTAAAAACTCATCTTTGTTGCTTGAAAAGTTAACTATTTATTCAAAAATTAATACATTTGGCTGAAAATTCATCTCTTACTTGAAAGTTTAAGTATTTGGTTGTAAGTGCAACTGTTTCGTTGAAAAAACTATTATTTTCTTTAAATGAAACTACTTGATTGAAAAATTCATCTTTTTGTTTAAAAATTATTTTTGTTTTTTAATTCAACTATTTGGTTTGAAATTCATCTTTCTTGATCGAAAATCATTTTTAAATTGAAAACACGACTCTTTTGTTAAAATTCGTCTTTGTCCTAAATTAATTTTATTTAAAATAATTCATTATCCTATTATTCCTTAGCAACTACTAATTACTGACGTCATAAGATTTCATGGTAAACATATCACTGTATCAAAAATTCTCCGTATTAAAAAAATGTTGAGAAAATTATGTTCATTTCTCAAAATACTTTTTAATTGTTCATTACTGGTAATACTGGGTATAAGGCAGCATTATTTCTGCATAACTTTCAACTTAATTAAAAGTTGGACTATTCCAAATTCAAAATGTAAAGATTCAGAATTAAGTAATTAAAAATGTTGAATTGCAGAGTTGCAATTTAAAAACCTTCGTAGGTAAAAATTAGTTACTTTGACGCCTCTAAAGATGGGCCATTATGTAAATTAATGGCTGACTTCTGAAAACAGTACAAAATACTTAAAATTTGTACGCCTTGAAATTTTCTTGACCTCATATTTAGAAGTGAACTTAAATTAAGCAAAATCTATCTGGATTCAGGTAAGTTTTAACTGAATTTAAGGAAACGTATAATTATATTTTCAAATTCAGATATTGATGTTCTACATTCTGATTCTTTTCTAAATTCAAGTCCAAAACATTTTAAACTGCCAAAATTGTATGCTTAAGTGTTACTGTTTACTTTGAATAATTAACAGCTTAAATCCTTCAAAATTGTATAATATTGAATTAAAAATGTTAAAAGAAGGTTTCCAAATTTAATTCTAAAATCATATGATTACCCGAGTCGAAATATAGGCCCTACTTTGACGCTTCAAGTGGAAGTATTGTCCCTACTTTGCGGTTGTTTATTCTACTAGCTCCTACGCAGCCACTCCTAAAGATATTTTCATTCTATTTTGCTTCTGTAAAAGCTTCAGCCCCTGCATTGAAGGTCTTGCCTCTATATTCTTCAATTTTACTTATGTCTCCTTTAAAGCTCCATATTCTCCGTAGAATTTTTTAATTTTCTTTTAACGCTCTTGAATTTTAAGGCACAAAATATGTGGCGTCGTTGCCTCGACACCTGCGTGCTCATGACAGATACATTGTTGTTTCCTCTAAAATTCCATCATCACAGTTTGTAAAAGAAACAGTTAAATTGGTTTTAAATAATAAATATTAAAGTAGTAAAATCGAAATGGGTTCAAGAGGAAAGAAGTTTGCCATAATCTGGTGGCTGCAAGCAAAAGGAAAAATGCAAACCAGTGCTAAGATTTTAAATATAGTTATAAGGAACCCAGATCTGCCCCCCCCCCCCCCAAGGTATCAAACACACTAGAAGAAACTTTTGAACTTTTCTTTTGAATTGAAGAATCAGGAAATTGAATGATTTCAGTTTAAAAATTTAGAAAATAAGGTAATGTCAAAACCTTAAAAATTGAATATTTTAAGATTAGATCATTGGAAATTACTTATGCTTAAAAGCGTTCAAAATTAGATAAATAAAAATTGAAAACTTTTGAATTTGAACAATTATAAATTCAAAGCGATCACTACTTGACAATTTTATATTGAACACTAAATTGAATCATTCAAAGTTGAAGCTTCTGAAATTCTAGAATTTAGAATTGTTATTACAGAATAAAATTATAATTTGACCTTCACGCTAATTAGGCGAATTGTTATAAAATCAAAAAACGAATTTAATTATACTAAACAAACTTTCAAACTAAGTAATAATTTTAAATGGGAAATGTTGAAAATGAAAAAAAATCTACTCCAGAACCTTGAAACTTACAGAATTCGAACATTATTTTAAACTGACAACATTTATATTCACCAAAAATTGTGATATTAAAACTTTTTTTTAATCAAAGCCTTTAAAATTGTAATTATTTGTGTTTAATTCAAATCACATGAAAACTAATAATTTTCAAATTGCTAAATAAACTTTTCCAAATTCAACCAATTTTCTTCAAATTTTAAAAACATGAAAAAAGCATAATTTTCTTTCAAAAACAACTTATTTCCCTCTCGAGAAATTCTGCGATTTCAAGTGTAGGTCCCTGCTGATTTAAAATGGATTCGGTCAGGGATGATTTTTTTGTACGTACGATACATTCACTAAATATTCCCACAAACGTATTGTTTCAATATTCTTGGTATTCTGGATATTCTTTCTAATCTCAGATATTTTTGATATTTCAAAATATTCCGAAATTTCCCGAAATATTCACAAATGTTCTGACATATTCCTCAATTTCCCTTTGCGCTCTACACGTTTTTAAAGATTTCAAATTATTTTAAATGATTCTAAAAAATGTCAAGAACTTCCAAAAAAGTTTATGTATTATTGTGTAATTACAAAATATGTTCAAGTGTTTAAAAGGATTTTAAGCAATTTCAAAATAATTTAACGGGATTTAACAATTCTTTTGAATTAAAAAAGATTAAAGTTTATAAATGAATTTCAAAGATTTCAAGTAATTTTAAAGAACTTTAAAAGAGTTTAGAAGAATTCCAAAAAGTACAAGAATTTTCAAGAGATTTTAAAGACTTTAAGATACTTTTTATGAGTTCAAGAGATTTTTAGTCATTTTGAGGGATTTTCTGGCATTTCAATCGATTTAATATCGTTTAAATTTTTAAATAATTTTTCCAAAATTGAAAAGAGTTTAAGGATCTTCATGTAATTTAAAAATATTTTTATGTATTTAAATTAGTTGTGCTAGGAAAAATCACTTCAATGTACATATCAATGTCTAGTAAATTAATTTAAAAACGTTTGGTAAAAGACTTTTTAAGATTTATAAACTAATTTAGGGAATGGAATTTAAGTAGAAGCTTTCGTTTTCAGATTTAAAAAAAGTTGGTTAGTTGGCGGGGGGGGGGGGGCGATAGGAAAGAATTTTAACCGAATTTTTCTGCATATAAACTATAAACTTACTTTATCTGGATATAAAATTGTCAGTCGTAAGTAAAGTCTGTAGTTTCAACTAAGGGTTGAGAATTTTTACGAATTTGTAAGTTTAAGATCTCTTGGATGGTATTCAGTTGCGAGAACATCCTTCTTGAATCCCTATATAGCCACAAGCCTTACAAGTCAGGATCACTTTCCACTAACAAGAACGGATCGCCAGATATGCGTCGCCGATTCAACGCTCGAGCGCTCAACTCGCTCGGTACATAGATCTGGGGTCCGGGATCTACAATGGCGAGTCCAGCGTTCAAGCGCAAATACTCAAACCTCAATATCATTGGATCGAAAGAAAAAATACGCACCTAATGGATTTTGATGTACCATACTTTCATTCTGTATAGCCCCAGTCGAATCGGCGACGCACATCTCGCACCTCTCCTCGTTAGGAAATTGCTAGAAAATTGCGGTTTTTTCAGAAATTTCCAACATTGCTCTGACTTTTTCGATATGAACAAAAAACAAATAAACATTAGAGAGAACCATCAGATTAAATGAATGGAGTTTAATATGAGAAAATTAATGTTTAAATACAAAAAGAAACGACTTTTCAACAACATAGTTGAATTTTTAATCCAACAGATAAATCTTGAACAAAACAAATGAATTTTTTGCGAAGCAGTTAAAGGAGAATTTTCTTTAAAAAAAATGAAAAAAATTCTATAAATATTGGGAAAATAGAGGAGTAAAAGAAAGAGTCTGAAGTCTGAAATCACTCAGCGTAAAGCCGTCTTAGGTCAAGATGATCTTTTTTGACAAAAATCAAATTTCTTTTTTAATTTGAAGTTAAAATTGGCTTCAAACTGCACCTAATAATGAGCCCAATAATTCTGCATGTGTAAAAAATACATTCACGTAGTAACCTTACTTTTACAGGACCACCCCCATCACCCTCTGTTATCAATTATAGGGCTAAAGCATAAATTACGTAGCTAGGTCAATGATTTTTTCTACTGTCTTACGTGGGAGTTGAAGATTCATTATTTTAATTTAAAATTTATTTCTTTGGTCGAAAATTTCACTATTTTGATCCAAATTTGTTGCTTATATTTGGTTGAGAATTTAACTACTCCACTTTTTGTAGAAATTTCATCTGTTTTAGTTGAAACTTTAACTTTAACTCTTGGTTAAAAATTCAAATATTTGGTTGAAAAATGTACTTTTTTTAGATTCATATTTTTCGGTAGAACCAAGGCCAGCCGTAAGGCCCAACGCCCCCCGAAATTCCGCGAATCCTAAAATTTTCCTATAGATTTGAAAAAATCTAAATTGTAACTGAGTTTGCCCCCCCCCCCCCACCAAATTTGTGGCTACGGGCCTGGTTAGAACTTTAATCTTTCTGATGAAAAATTCAACGGTTTGGTTAAAAACTGTTAGATGTTATTTGAGGATTAATCTGGTTTGTTGAAAACGCGTCTTTTCTTATTGAAACCAACTGTCCTAAATAAAAAATGGTATCCCTTTTTGGTTGAAATATCAAGTATAAAATTTTCTGTTGGAAATTTTTTTTATATTGCGGATTATTTTTTTCAACTGATAATTTAACAGTTTGGTTGGAAATTCACTTTTTTGTTGAATATTCATATTTTTGCGCTAAAAACTAAACTGTTTTGTAAAAAATTCGACTAGTGGACTAGGAATTTCAAGAGTTTTGTAGAAAATTCAACTGGTTGGTAGAAAATGTAACTGTTTCATAGAAAATTTGATTTTTTTATAATAAAAATTTAACTTTTGCAATTTTTTTAAATGAATCTTTTTTAATTCAAAAATTCAACTAATTAGTTAAAAATTGAGGTATTTTGATGAAAATTCATCTTTTTATTTTAAAATTATTCTTCTTGTTTGAAGATTTAACTCTTCATTTAAAAATCTATTTATTTTCTTGAAAACTCATCCTTTTCGTAGAAAATTAAGCTTCTTGGCTCTAAATTTAACAATCTGATTGTTTGTTTATGCACTTTCTTTGAGAAATTTTTATTTGTAGGAGAAAAACAATTTTTTTGGTTAAAAATGCAACTGATTTGTTAAAAATTTGTTTGTTTTTAGTCAAAAACAATTTTTTTGTATTACAAATTTAACGATTGCATTTTTGGTTTGTAAACCGATCTTTTCTAGTTTAATTATTCAACTGCTTAGTGGAAAATTCATGTTATTTGGTAAAAATTTGTCTTCTTTAGTATAAAATTAATCTTCTTGGTTGAAAATTCAACTATTCGGCTCAACAAAAATTTATTTAGTTTAAAATTCGTCATTTTTCGGTAGAAAAGAAATCTTCTTGGTTGAAACTCCAACTGCTTGGGTATTAATTGATGTAATTTTTCAAAAATTTGTCTCTAATGATTTTAAATTAATTTTCTTAGTTGAAAATTCAACTATTCGGTTAAAAATGTATTTATTAGGTTAGAAATTCGTCTTTTTGTAGAAAATAAATCTTTTTGCTTAATACTACAATTATTTGGTTGTGAATTGGTGTATTTTTTGTGAATCTCTTTTTAGTTTGAAAATTCAACATTTTTAATGAGATTTTTTTCTTTATTGAGTTACAAATCTTCCGTGTTTGAAAATTCAATTCTTTTTGAAAATTCACTTCTTTTTACATTTGTAAATGTATCTTTTTTTAGTTAAAAATGAAACTGTTTCGTTGAAAATGAATCTGTTTTAGTTGAGGATTCAATTTTTTTTTGTGTAAATTCGTCTGTTTTCGTTCCATTAATTATTTCATTCATAAAAAACAATAAAATTCTACTAAATCTCCCCTCATCCCAATTAATCTTGCGTAATTTTTGGTTGATCAGTAAATTAATTAACGAAAAAAGTTTAGTCGGTAAAAATTACATAAGCATTATGGTTTGGAATAAGATATTAAATCTAAAATTGCTCTCATATTATTTTGATAGTCATTTCCTGAAACCTTAGAAATATTTTCCCGAGCAGGTGTGACAAAACTAATAAAAGAACACTGATGCTTCTTTGTGGAAATTAGATTCTCTCTTCTTAAACTCATACCTCACCGGAAGTAGGCAACATCAGTGAAGCATATCCGTAAGATATCACTTAAAAGAAGTGGATCAGATACACAATTGTGAAACATTTATCAGTTATTATCAACACATAAATTAACGTAATTTTCTTTAAAGAATATATTAATAAAAATAAAAATTGTTGTATTGCGTAAGTAATTCTTATTGAACAAATGTGCTACGGAAATACATACGTTCACATGGAATTCAATGAATTTATTGTATTAGATCAAGTTTTTTAATAACGATCATATTTGATAAAAAACAATTGCTTCGAATTAAATTAATTAATATGATATTTGCTTCGTATCTTTAAAGTAATTAAAGCTATCGGTCCGCATTTTCTATCAATACCAGGTGACAACTCCACTGGACCGTGGAATCGAAAAAATGATTGGGAATTTCTAGAAACTATGAAAAACCGCAAATGAACTTCAATCTGTGTTCTGACTCTTAATTTGTTTCTGTGTTAGGAAAAACATTTTCAGGAAAGGAACGTCCATTGATTACGGAAGGATAATTTTTGAAATTGTAGACCCCCTTTCCCTATTAGAAGGACCCTTAAGATTTTCACCCCCCCCCCTCCATCCTTATTACATAACATTTTATATTTTTCACTTGATATACCAAAAATTTAACAATTATTTTCACTCGATTTCAAGGGATTTCAAAAGATGTGAAAGATTTCCAGTGGTTTTAAAGTATTTCAACAGATTTAAGGGATTTTATATGAGTTTAAGAGACTTCCAGTATTTCATGAGATGCTGAAAGCTTTTAAAGGATTTTGAGTTATTATAAGGGATTTAAAGGAATTAATACTAATTTTCGCAGAAAAGGTTCTAGCCGGGTAAGCATGGCAAATCGGTCCCCACTAGTGCAGCCGCTCCCCGCGAAATCCTGCGGTTGTCCTTATGACAAACTTTTAATTATATATATATATATATTCCAGCGAAATCGAGGTAAAATTTCAGCCATAACCACGTCTCACGTCCGTAAGATAGATCGTTACAGTCTGTGAGCATATTGTTGACGATTAATTTAACAGAATATTCCGGGTAAAATCCTCGCAACTCCCTTATAAGGTCTCTATATCTCACTTTTTTTCATTCTCCTCGGCTATGATGTTTTTGTCAGCTGGCGAAAAAAATTCAATAACGAACATGGTTCGCTTCAGAAGTCAAGGAGTAAGTACTATGTCAGGCCTCGAGTAATCAATCCAGGCTATCGATAGGTCACGCTGGTAGGATGCTGCATCTTTGCAGACATATCTATCGATGAGCAGGTTCCCACGACATCCTGCTACGCCTTTCTTTGAGCCTTGTTTTTCATAAATTTATTGACACACAGGTCCGATTGTGCGAACAATTTTATCATTTAGGGTAGCTGTGAATATCTTACACAGTGTGTTCAGACAAGTATTCGACCTGTAATTCTTCGGATCAGCTATGTTGCCCATTTTCGGCACGAGTACTGTGCACCCTTCTACGAATCACTCCGGAATTGACTCGTCCGACTTTAAATGTAAGGTAAAAATACTGGCTAGATGCTGATGGGTCGAAGGAAACTTTTTCCGCCAGAAGGCCTTGATACCATCTGGTCCAGGAACGGAATTGTTCTTCATACCTCTTAAAACTTTATTCACCTCCTCCGTAGTGATGGGTGAGCATTCTTCCTCAGGTGTTATGAGGGCATCACACAGCTCTTTGAAGCTATTTATGCTCTCTGAGTCTTGGTCTTTTTTCATTTTCTATCCCCCTCAATAACTTAAAAAAAATGCAATTTGAATGTTGAAATTCTTTGTAGTTTTGATTCTTTGTCTTTGAAATTCTTTTGTAGATTTTTTGCGGATTTTAAGCGATTTCTAAATATTTTGAAATAAGTCGTAGGAATCCAAAGGATTTTTAGAGAATAAAAAAAGTTTCATAAGTATAACCATGTTTTTTTAGAGATTTCTTAAGATATCCAAATATTAAAAAGGATATTAAGATATTTCAAAGATGTGAAATTTCCTTTTAAAAAGATTTTAATGGATTTTAATATATTGAAAGGATTTGAATAGATCCGAAAAAATACCCACAATTTTTAAATATTTCAATGGATTTAGAAGGAATTTGGTAAGATGACAAAGAGATTACAAAATAGGTCACTGGATTTGTATTTGTATTTATTCAAGAAAACTTCCTAGGGCTAAATAGCCCTCTAAGAAACAGGATGATACCAGGTAATTACAAATTTGTGCATGCACTGATCAGCAGAATACTTGATTAATCTTATAATTTAATCTATATACTAAATAAAATAAATTAATAGAGTCGAGCTCAGAATACGCATCGAATTAAGTATTGGATTAATGCGTAGTAATTAACATTCAGTGATTAATTAGCAGCTCTTGTGCATGTTAAGGTAAAGATAAAGAAAAAAACTATGGTTTGATTTGATGTTATACTAAAATATTTTCACGAATTTTGAAGGATATGAAGGGGATTTTAATTTGAAGGATTTAAAGAGATTTCAAATGATTTCGAAAGGCGCGATTTCAAAGAATTGAAACGATTTTTAGAAATTCAAGAGATTTTATGAAAAGTGTCAATCAGATTTCAAGAATAGTTACACTCTTTCACTTTTGAATTAACAAAGCGTTTCAACCCTCAACCAAGTAATTGAATTTTCAATTAAAAAGAATAATTTTTTATTAAAAATTACACCAGAAGAGATAAACATTTCTATATGGTTTTGGGGTCGCTGAATCCAAATCCGGTGTTGATTTGACTCGGTCAGGTCGCATTTCGTTCCTCACCTCAAAAAAATGATAAAAGTTGGAACATTCATGGAAACATCCAGAATGTAAAGCGGTTATATGGTTTTAGGGTCGATGTGTCCAAATTAAAGAATCATTTAACTCGACAAGATCGCACTCCATTCATAACCTAAAAAAATTAAAACACTGAAAACTGTTCTCGAAATAAATTGTTTGTATTTAGCGTCCGGTACATAGAACTTGTTAATCTTTCTTTGAGCATGGCTATCGATAACTTTTAAAAACTTTTAAAAATTGTGTCTGTACCTCAAAATCCTCGAAAAGGGGATGTGTGGAATGATTCGTTCTCAGATTTGTTGAAGTAACGAAGCCAGCGAAGGCGCGCTACCTAGAAGGTGGGCGTGAAGGTATTGCAGGTACAGTTTTTGGTGTTTACATTCATTTTTCTAAGAGCATGAATGGAATGCGACCTCCCCGAGTCAAATGACCTTTAAGTTTGGACTCAGCGACCCTGAAAACATATAATCACTTTGCTTTCTGGGTGTTTCAATGAATGTTCCAACTTTCATAATTTTTTTGAGGTTAGGAACGAAATGCGACCTGACGCAGTCAAACCAATCCCGGATTCCGATTCAGCGACCCCAAAAACGTATAGAAATATGTATCTTGTCTGGTAGACAAGAAATTTTTTTC
Organism: Belonocnema kinseyi; assembly: GCF_010883055.1. NCBI lineage: Eukaryota > Metazoa > Arthropoda > Insecta > Hymenoptera > Cynipidae > Belonocnema > Belonocnema kinseyi. The sequence continues at coordinate 93,193,162 of NC_046663.1, read as the reverse complement.
GTGTTTCTGTGTTACTAACACAAAATAGACAATTTAAATTTCCATGAAGCTAATGAATTTCCAATTTTTGAAGATGAATTTTCTACAAAACAGTTGAATGTTTGAACCAAAAAGACGAGTTTACGTAAGCAAATTTGAATTTGCTACCAAATAGTTAATAATTGTTAAAATAGTTAAAATAGTCTAGTTAAAAATATTAATTTTAAACTAGAAAACAAATTTTCAACAAAGTAGTTCAAATTTCAAACAAAGAGATGAATTTTTCAGTAAAATTATAAATCTCTTACAAAAAAAATCTCTTGCAAAAAATCTTCGCGGGCACATTCTCCTAGCGCTCTGCGCGCATGGCTCGCAAGTTTGAGCGCGCCTAGGGCGCGCGACTGCAGGTTCTCGCGCTTCGCGCTCGATGATATATTTATCTCGCGCTCCGCACTCGGTCTTTATATATTCCTTACCCTTGTACACAGATTTTTTTAAACAAAAAGTCAAACATCGACAACAGTAATTTGGTAATAGTGAGTTCTTTTTTGTTAAAGCTCCTTCGGCTTTAACGAATACATTCTCATCACGTATCTCGTGCTTCGCACTCAAATTTGTATCTCAATTTGTATATCATTTTCATAAATGTATATTATTACAATTCATATCATGCATTGATATCAAAACAAACGTAGTTTCATTTTCTCTTTAAAAAAATGCGTATTCTTTAAATAAATTTGTTATTAAACATTTTACTGCAACTTCTGCTGGTTTTGTAAAAACTGAATTTACTCATTTCCAATTATATTTTTACGATTTAAACGTAGCACATACGTTCTATACATCAGCCTTACCTTTTTTAACTTCTAAATTAAATTCCTACCTCAGTTACCCACAAAACTTCGATTAACTAGGTTTTGAGGGCGGGGGTAGGAGGCGATTAGTTTCGACCAAGAGTCATAGCTGGTTAGTGTTTTGTCCTGAGAAGTTCAACCAACCTTCAGCATCCTTGTGTTAGATGGGACTTCATATGATCTCATTCTAAGAGAGTTGTAGAGTCTGATTTTTCAATTAGGTTTTCAATTTTTTATAAATAAACAAACAAATATGACGAAAAAATGTCCATTTTATTTATAATTTTTAACCAAATAGTTGAATTTTCAACCATGAAGATTAATTTGCTACTGAAATACATAAATTGTGAAAAAAATACATTAATTTTTAACTCGATACTTGAATTTTTAACAGAATTCATAAATTTTGTACCAAATAGTTGAATTTTGAAACTGAAAATATAGATTTCTAACTTAAAATGGTATAGATATATTTCCATTAGGCAAATTAATTTTCAATTTAAGATAATTAATTTTTTACAAAACATACATTGTTAACCAAGAAAATTAATTTTTTACAAAAAATTCGAATTTTAAACAAAATGAATGAATTTAAAAAAAAGGATAAACTTTCAACAAAAAATGAAATAGCTAAATTGCTGATTAAAAAAATTAATTTCTAACACACAAAAAGTGAATTGTCAACAAACTAGCTCAACTTTTAACTAGAAAAAAAATTAATTTTTAATTAAAATAATGAATCTTCAACTGAAAAAAATTTTTAACATTAAATTCACTTTCAACCGAAACGGATTCATTTGTAACCAAAGAATTGCAGTTTTAACCAAAAAAGAGGATATTCCCATACGATTTTTGCCCCTACTTTAGCGCTCTTATGGGCACAAATTTCCAAATCTTCCATTAGGGGCGTCAAAATAAAGACTTAGTTTTTATTTCGAATTTAACGCTTCACGCTCTACCTTCCTGTACAGAATACAATTATTTGACAAAAAGTTAACAAAAGTAGAGCAAGAAGAAGACATAATGACATTTGCGTAATGTGTCAAGTTATTTTTCACACGGAAAAAAATATCCATTAAATTTTATAGAACTAATCCTATAGTAGAGGATAGACTGGGTAGTTGAATAAAAGTTACAATCGTCTTTGTCTTACATTGCGTTAAACTAGTTCCAAACCTATGGAAAACAGTTTTATAAAATCATAACCGATTTTTCGCCACAAAAAAATAATTCTTTTGTATTATTATATTATTACAATGTGTCAACATTTTTTCAAGTGGGCCACTTTTTTATGGGTTGTGATTTTTCTTCGGGAATACGTGATAAGTTAGAGTTCCACATAAATAAAATGGCCCTAAAACATTATTACAAAATTTTCATTTTTTGAGTCGTTATTGTTATTTAACTTTCTTTGCATTGTTCTCGTAGTTAATTTTTCTCTCTCGATCGGTACAAACAATCGCCATAATTTTTGGCATGTTTCGTTAAATATGTTCATTCTATAAAAAAAAAAAGAATTTTACCATTGTTACATAAATATTGATGAAATTAGCAACGATTGTTATAAACAAATAGAAATTGTTCTAACTTCTCAATTTATTGCAATGCTTTAGTTGACTAATTACGATAGTTCGTTTAATTACGAAGATATTGGTAAAAAAAATTAGGGAACTCGCATATCATCAAAAATTGTGAGTTTTCGTGTTGACGTTCCGCGTTCCATGCCGCGCGACGTACGATATTCACGACGTTAAAGTTTGCCACAGATATGGATTTCAAAGTTGTGTAATTAATTTTTAAAAAACTAAGATCCATATCTTTTGTTATCGTTCTGCAATTGTTATAAACAGGAATGCAATGGTGCAGTTGGCTTTTCAATCCGATGCATACTTTGTTTATAACAATTGCAGAAAGATAACAAATGGCGTAATTGTTTAACAAATTGTTTATAACAAAAAAAAATGCACACCGAGATATTTTCGAGACGAATCCAGAGGTGTTTTTACTTTTTTGATATGACTTACTTTTTTTGAAATTAGTCACACAAGTTTGAAATCCATATCTACGGACACGGAGCAACAGTGTGCTGAACAACAGATGCTCTAATTATTTGAAAAATGGATTTACATAAAACAAAAAAATGAACATCTAGATATTTTCTTGAGGAATGCAATGGTGCAATTGGGTTTTCGATCCGATGCATACTTTGTATTATAACAATTCCAGAAAGATAACAAATGGCGTTATTGCTTAACAAATTGTTTAAACAACAACAAAAAAATGCCCGTGTGGAAAAAATTCGGGGCGCTGGCCAGACTGTCTTGTGTCTGGTCAGACGCTGGACAGACGGTCTAATAGCGTCGCTGGCCAGAAGTGTAACGCCTAAACCATGAGATGGACTAGATTAGACGGCGCTGACCAGCCGCTGATCAGCTCGTCCAGAATAGACGAGCTGATCAGACGCTGGCCAGACGTGTAACGCTTTTACCACGCGATGGTCTAGATTGGACCGTACAGAAAGAGGAGGGGAAAAAGTATCAGAACTTCACAGATAGTACACTACCTTTTAAATCAGAATTTCAATATGCTCTAAAAAAAATTTCAAGTTAAAATATTCAGTTATTTATTTTTTATGACAGTTTTCGTCACTGGGGTAAAAACTAATCCCGGTGTGGCAAGTATGTTATTCTATAGATGCGTGGCAAGCAAGGATTAAATTGAAATATTTCAGTTCAAGATTCATCATTTATTCTTTTTTTGTTGAAAATTAATTTAGTTTACTTTAAGTTCAACTATTATATAATAATGATCACAAAATAGCAGGTAATTCACGATATTAGCCGTAAGTACGGCCATCCTACGGACGCCGAGTGATACGCGACAATTAACATAACCTACAAAATCATTGATCGATATCGATTTTTTATCAAGTTTTAAATACTTTTACATGGATTCGTTCCTTATTGTGTTGGGTAATTTCAAAGCAGGATATTTTGACTGCTGTGTTGATAAAAAAATAGCAGACAATTCACGACATTGGTCATAAGTATGGCCATCCTACGGACGCTGAGGGATAGGCGACAATTAACACAACATATAGTAACATTTTTCTCAAATCATTATTGTTGATCTTCGTTTTTATTAAAAATGTGACTAGAAATAGATTCAGTACGATGTAAAGACATATATAAAATCTTCCTCTCTGATCTTTTGTAGGTTAGGTTGCAATTTGAGAAAGAATCAATTAATCTTATCTCATATAAGTGGATATTATATTGCTCAACAATTATCAAAAAAACAGTGTGTATACAAACCTAGACATGTGTCAATCTGACTTCAACACAAAACTTTCCTGCAAACTTTAATATTCATTTAGGTTTTCCCAAACATTTCTGTCTGCTAAAGATTACACCATACACTGTCACGATAGCACTTCCTATTTTCAACCGAGACCGTCTGAGAGAGGTCCAGCCAGACCGCTTCGATGAATCTTTGAAATTTTTGCAATCGAGTCCGTATAAGAGGGCCAAGGCCAGCACCCTGTCAGACCGTCTTAAGTAGACGGTCTAGATTCGGTCTAGCCAGCCGATCTCTCTACATAAGTCTGCCACGAAATTTTTCCACACGGGTGCACACCGAGATATTTCCGATACAAATCCAGAGGTGTTTTTACTTTTTTGATATGACTCTTAGTTTTTTTTAATTAATTACACAACTTTGAAATCCATATCAGTGGCAAACTTCCACGTCGTGAATATCGTACGTCGCGTGGCATGGAGCGCGGATCGTCAACACGAAAACACGCACAACTTTTGATGATATGCGAGTTCCCTAATTTTTTTACCAAAATCTTCGTAATTAAACGAGCTATCGTAATTAGTCAACAAAGCATTGAAATCAATTGAGAAGTTAGAACGATTTTTATTTGTTTATAAAAAAGGTGGCTAATTTTATCAATATTTATGCAACAATGGTAAAGTGATTTTTATTTCATAGAATTTACATATCTAACGAAACATGCCAAAAATTATGGCGATTGTTTGTACCGATCCGGAGAAAAAAATTAATTACGAGGACAAAGCTAGAAAAGTTAAATAACAATAACAACTCAATAGATAAAAATTTTGCAAAAATGTTTTGGGGCCATTTTATTTATGTGAAACTAACTTATCACGCATTCCCACAGAAAAATCATAACCCATAAAAAAGTAGCATACTTGACCAATTTTGACACTATTATACTTTAATATTTGTTCACATGTTTAAGGACACAATTATTTACTATTACACATTCACTAGACTATTTATAATCGCACTATATGAACGTTTTTATTCGCCGCGGGATCGAAACGTATAAGTTTCGCATTCGTAACGCCGAAAGTTTCTCGACTCGCCTAGCTTGAAGTATGGGAAAAAATCTGAAATATAACCTACAGCTGTGCAAGGTTGTCTGAAAATTGTTGTGACCCATTCTGTACGAAATATTCCTACGCTTATAATAATATATGTACCAAGATTTTAGATTTTAGAAATATTACAAATTATTATTGTATATTTTATGTGCTTAAACAAGATTTAAACTAAATCCAAAAATATTTCAAGATATCTGACATTTTGAAGAAACAGTTTGTTATACTACGTACATGTTACATCCAAAACTTTGGTATATATTTATAACCATCGCCAATCTTATTAATAGTGGTTACAAGTAAACTGTAATCATTGTCGGTTTTTTTAGAATAACGTACGAACAACAATCATCGCTGATCGAATCCATTTAAAATCGGCAGAGACCTACACTTGAAATCGCAGAATATCTCTAGAGCCAAATATGTTGTTTTTAAAAGGAAATTATACTTTTTTTTCATGTTTTCAAAATTTGAAGAAAATTGGTTGAATTTGGGAAAGTTTAATAAGCAATTTAAAAAATATTAGTTTTTATGTGATTTGAATTTTACGCAAATAATTCAAATTTTTCAGGTTTTAATTATAAAATAGTTTTTATATCACAATTTTTGGTGAATATAAATTTTGTCAGTTTAAAATTAAGTTCGAATTCTTTATATTTCAAGGTTCTGGAGTAGACATTTTTTTCATTTTTTGTGTTTCCCATTTAAAATGATTATTTAGTATAATGCAATTCATTCATTGATTTTATAACAATTCGCCTAATTAGCTTGACGTTCAAATTATAATTTCGTTCTGTAATAACAATTTTAAATTCTAGAGTTTCAAAAGTTTCAATTTAGTTTTCAATATCAATTTGTCCAATCTTGATCACTTTGAATTTATAATTGTTCATTGCTCTATTTTATAAATTTTTATGAAACCATTTTCAATTTCGTTATTCCTCAATTAGAAAGAAAATTGTGTGAAAGGAAAATCGATTGCTTTATAATCTGTGGTAACTAATTTTGAATTATTTGTTGTGTTACAGAAAAAACTGAATACAAAAGATTTGTATCTTTCTCTTCTTTTTCTCTTGACGTTTCTTCTCGTGTGTTTGATACCTTTTTGGGGGATTTTGGATCTGGGTTCTTTTTAATTATATTTAAAATCTTAGCGCTGGTTTGCATTTTTCCTTTTGCTTGCAGCCACCAGATTAGTTCAAACTTCTTTCCTCTTGAAACCATTTCGATGTTACTACTTTAATATTTATTATTTAAAGCCAATTCAGCTGTTGCTTTTACAAACTGTGATGATGAAATTTTAGAGAAAACAACAAAGTATCTGTCACGTGGGCGCAGGCGCCGAGGCAACGACGCCACATACTTTGTGCCTTAAAATTTAAGAGTGCTGAAAGAAAATTAAAAAATTCTACGGAGAATATGGAGCTTAAAATGAGACATAAGAAAAATACACGAATATAGAGGCAAGACCTTAAATGTAGGTGCTGAAGCTTATACAGAAGCAAAATAGAATGAAAATATCTTTAGGAGTGGCTACGTAGGAGCTAGTAAAATAAACAGCCACAAAGTAGGGAACATACTTCTACTTGGAGCGTCAAAGTGGGACCTATATTTCGACTCGGGAAATTTTAAACTGCAAAAATTTATTATTTTATTACATATATTTATAATAATACATAGTACTACTATACGAGGTGTGTTCAAAAAGTAAGGTGACTTTTCAAATTTCGCGGGCTACGTAAGTTCAAGTTTTAAATTTTTTGTTTTGTTGTGTTGGTACACTCGTCACGATCATGTGTTCGTAGTTTTGACTATACAACTCGTGTTGTTTTTCTGGAAGAGGCGTAAAAGGTTAGAAGGGTTTGGTGTGCTCGGCGATTTTCTTCTTTCGAAAAAAATGAAACAAAGAGTTTTCATTAAGTTTTGTGTGAAAAATGGAATCCAGTGCTCTAAAACTCTTGAAATATTGACAACTGCATACGGCGAGTCTACTCCGAGTAAGAAAAATGTGTATAAGTGGTACAAGCTGTTCCAAGAAGGCCAAGAGGATGTCGAAGACGAACCTCGCCCTGGACGTCCCAGCACGTCAACAGATGAAAACGTTCAAGCAGTGGAAGAAATGGTGTTGAAAAATCGCCGAATTACCATCAGAGAAGTTGGTGAAGATGTTGGCATATCGGTTGGCTCATGCCATGCTATCTTTTCGGACGTTTTGGGCATGAGATGTGTGTCAACGAAATTTGTTCCAAAACTGCTTAATTTTGATCAAAAGATTCATCGCATGACCATCGCTCAGGAGATGTTGAATGAAGTCAATAATGATCCTGATTTTCTCAAAAGGGTTATAACTGGGGATGAATCGTGGGTATATGGTTATGACGTCAAAACTAAAGCCCAATCGTCTCAGTGGAAGCATCCTGAGTCTCCAAGACCGAAAAAAGCACGTCAAGTTCGGTCAAATGTGAAGGTTTTGCTCACTGTCTTCTTTGATTACCGTGGCGTAGTGCATCAGGAATTCTTACCACAAGGTCGTACGGCCAATAAGGAGAATTACCTTCAAGTTTTGCGCCGTTTGCGAGAGGCGATGCACAAAAAACGTCCGGACCTTTGGAAAAACAATTCCTGGCTTTTGCATCACGATAATGCACCTGCTCATTCATCGTTGCTTGTGAAAGATTTTCTGATCAAAAACAGCACCACAGTCATGCCTCAGCCTCCATATTCGATTTTCAACGATTGAGGAGATAAAAACTGCATCGTTGAAAGAACTCAAGGCTATACCACAAAATGATTATCAGAAGTGCTTCGATGATTGGAAAAAGCGTTGGCACAAGTGTATTATATCTGAGGGGGATTACTTTGAAGGGGACAACATAAATATTGAGGAATAAATGAATATTTTTTGAGAAAACCATAAAGTCATCTTATTTTTTGAGCACACCTCGTATTAATAACTAAACAAAGACCCTATATCTTAGGACCCTATATCTTAGGTGGTCTTAGATATTTTAAAAGGAATAATTTGTATTAAATCGTTTACAAAGAGTATCAAATCAAATCCAGGAGCTTGGTAGATTTCAAGCTTTTTCCAATTGAGATATTTCAGAAATATTTTAAGACACGCCTCTATAAGGTTGATATGATCATTGACATTAGAGTCCAAACAACAGAGCAATATTCCAGCTTAGATCCTACCAAAGTTTGAAATAACGTAATCATTGTTAAAATGTTTGTAAATCTTTTAACGATTCTAAATAAAAATCCTATTGATTTATCAGCGCAAGATACAATATTTTCCATATGCATATAAAAAGAGAGATCTAGTGTAATTGTAACTCGAAGATCAAGCAATGCAACACTCTTTAGAGAACTATCCCTCGTATTGTGTATTAGAGTTAATTAGCTTATCCCTTTTGCGAGAACGACAAATAGTCATAACCTGGCACTCCTGAATATTAATTTCAAGTTTATTGTTCGTGCATAAGTCAACAAATTTATTAATATTATC
>NC_046663.1:93181962-93184312 GCF_010883055.1 Belonocnema kinseyi | reverse complement strand
GAGATAGGATAGGACAACTTCAGATTATCTGCATAAAAATAATGATTGCAATTGAGGTAAGCCGCAAGTTCATTCATATAGAATTATAGATATTCGGAATAAATTCTGCAGAAGAGTATCCACAATGATGAAAAAATGTGTGTCTAAAGGATAAATAAGAATTTAATAGTCGAATCATATTATCATTTACCTTTAGAGAGATCGGTGTAAATGAAACCAACTTGATTATTCACAGTTAATAAATGGCGAATATTTTTAGTAAGGTTCATGGTAGGAGTAAGATCGGCTAGAGATAAATCCATGCTGATTAAAACTGATTACACGAAAACTCACCCAAGAGCTAAAATTATAAATACATTTAAACCTGGATTTAGTGTTTCTGGATTTAATGTTTCTAGGAATTGATGCTCCGTGGTAGGGTTGGGTAAGAGGCGTTATGGAAGGATATGTGGTGCGCATTCAAGCGTCGCAAAACAAAGACAGAAACAAGAAAGAGAAAAAAACAGGAGAGAGACAAAATAGTTCCAAAACTCTGAATTTAGTTTCACGCTCAGTCCCATAATTGACATTAAATCCAGGCTTGATTGTACATAATTCGAATATTTTAAATAATCCACAAGAAACCAATATGGGTCTATAGTTAACAATAAGAGATTTGTCATCCTTTTGCAAAACAGGACAGATACATATAGTTTTCCAGACAGGATAAAAATAATGAATTTGAGTAGAATAATTGAACAAAATGTTTAATGGAGTGAGCAAAAATTCAGAACATTTTTTAATAAAAGATGATGTGATTAAATCAGAACCAGCTGTTCTTTTATTAGAGATGTTTTTTATGGAATTCCGATTTTGCCTTCAGGTTATATAAGCATTATTTAATTCTTCATGTTAAACTGTATTAATATGGCTAGGCAATAATAGTCTTACGATAGAAATAGGATATTTGCTATTCCAATCTGTTTCTGAGAGATCAAATGGATTATAAGCTTTCATAAAATAATCTGCAAAAGAATGTGCAATATCCTTAGGATTAAGAAGCTTCATATTATTATATATCATGATCCCTGGAATCCGCGTAATGACTTTCTATTTATTTAAGCAGAAACACAAATTTTAATAATATTCTCTTAGAATAATGCTAGAAAGTTGCGACTTGTTCTAAAATGTTCTATTTTTGGTCCACTTTTCATCTAGGGTGTAGTAATAATTATTGATATTTGACAAAAATAATTGTTTAAAAAATGTATCATTGTTTATAAATATCTTATTATCTTATCTTATGTATCAATCTCTTGCTTTTTTGTGAATAAATTCTTTTGGAATAAAACAGATATTTTACTAAATGCAAATTTTCCTTCAAGAAGTTCCTGATAGCCTTTTTGTTTAAATTGATATCAATATGAATATTTACTATTCGTTCTTACCTAAGAAGTGAAAGAAAATCTGAAAATTTTAGTAAAACCTGAAACTTTCTAGCATTACTTTAAGTGAAGATAGCCTTAAACAATAAAAAATTCTTTGAATCATTATGGTGCATATAATTGCATTAATTTTGACCTCGCTGTAAAAGAAAAGTAGACCAAAAGTTAAAAATTTGATAAGGAAGCGCAACTTTTTGCACTATTAAAAGAAATAATAAACAAAGACAAATAAAGATAATAATGTATTGTTTAAACATTTTTTTTTTAAATTCTAATTAAAAAAAAACAACGCGGGTGGAAATTTAAGTCGGAGGCTGGCCGTTCTATGGCTGGAGAGCCCAACTTTAAGCCAGGAGCTGGCCAGGGAGACCAACTTTAGGTCGGGCTCTGGCTGGGGTTGCTGGTCGGAATCCGGCCAGCATCGTCACGCTGTGCTGGCCAGCGTCCGGCAATGGAGCATGTCCAGGAGCTAGCCGGGGAGCCCGACCGTGGCCCGGACGGGATCAATTGGCGCTGCACTAGATTTAAATAATTCGGGTTTCAATTGTATGAAGAGCATCTGTCACTGAATTAGGGGATTAATTTTATTCTTTTTTACTGCAAAATTAGAGAATATTAATATGTGAAATTCCACACTCAGCACATAGACAACATTAAGTATTTTCACGTAATCGTTGAGAGACAAAAAAGGTATTTAAAAAAGAAATATGAAATAATTGCGAGCACTTCACTTTAAATATTAATAGTCCTTAAAAAAATTTAAGTCACATATTTTTCAGAAATTTTGAAATTTGCATAAGGTAATTTTTAAAATCACGCCAAAAAACTCGTTGTTTCAAGGCGTTTGTCATTTGCTTTTTATATTGTATATTAGGTATTATGTTATTTAAAATTTTATTCTAATCTTTTACAAAAGTTCAAACAAT
>NC_046663.1:93160242-93181862 GCF_010883055.1 Belonocnema kinseyi | reverse complement strand
ATTTATAGTTTTATTATAATCTCTATTTGAAAATGTTTACTATACATTTATCAGGATTCGAAATTTGTATACAAATCCACTTCTTAATGAAATCAGAAGAAGTAATTAAGTTATAAATAAAGTTTAACAATTCGATTATTGCCAATTAGCGCCCGACCAGCTACCGTCTGAGCATTCGATCATAAGATTTGTCCGATCAGAGCCCAGTCAGCCCCCGACTGGGGTTTTGAAAAAAATTTTGCCTAGCGAGTCTCCGACCAGCGCACGGCTAGATTCTTAAAAAATAAACATAGCCCGGCCAGTCCCCGACCAGAAACCTTGTTGTACTAGGGCTAACCCGGGCTATTTCCGCGCGGGAAAAAGGGAAAAACTGGAACTATTAGCATTATTCTAAAAGAATCCCAAGTGGAACAATTATGTATAGTTTATACATAGTGTGAATTATAATATATAATATATTACACAATAATATATACAATAATAATTGCTTAATCAATTAATAAAAATATCTAATTATCAGTGGAAAATGGTATATTATGTATTAGAAACAATTCGTATTTTAAAACCCGCAAGAAAATCGTAATTAACGCTAAAAACACCCAAACCGCAATTTTTCCCTTATGGGGTTAATTAATTGGGCTAATTGTGAAGAGAAGTATTGAGTTTCAACTCGATTTACCTAAAAAATGCGATTCTAAATAAAATTTACAAAAACATATTTTTATTCCTATGGGAAATACGTATTAAATTTCATGGGGATGGCAGAATAGGGTGGATAGAGAAAAAAAACATAAACTTTATAAATTGAAAACGCCTGAGAATTTCCTTTTGGTGTCCTTATAACTTTTATAAAATATGAAATGAAAGATTAATACTTTATAGTTAGTGTACTTTTACAAATTTCAGCAATTCGTTATTTTCATCGATCTGATCTTCTTAAATTTTTTGTACCCACATTTTGATCATAAGAAATTTTTTTTCACGCTGAAAAAAATTATTTTTAATCTTTAGAGCTTCTAGATTTTGTTTTCATTTTCTGGTCTCCATAAAAAGTAAATGTCTCCCATGTAAACTCAAATAAAAAATCTAAAAAATTTCCAAAAATTAGGTATATTATGCAGATTAAGATATAAAAATAATATTCACGATTCTGTCTAAAACTCTGCAATTAAAAAAATGGTATTCTATTTTGATTCCGCCCAACCGCAACAAATTAGAAGAGACCACCCTACAGCAGATAATGATTTACAGTATGTATACTTAATTAACCGGAAAATCGGCAACAAATATTCATTAAAATTTTTCGTTTGTATAACATTTCAGCAAGGATATCATACTCTCTAAGGAAGTTTTATTGAAATTTTATAATTTATCAATACGTGAGAGGAAACATTTATTTTCAATATGAAACAAAATTTTAGCTTCTTCATTATTCATACTTTTTACCTGAATTAAACATCTCTGTGGCATTTTTATGCGTTATAAGCGAAGTTCAAAGTTTAATGAACAATATTTATTAATACAAAGTGCTCTTTCTTTATTATTGATATATATTAGAGTACTTTTTATTTGACATTACCTTTTCTAACGGTAGATAACCAACTGTAGGTAATAGAAAAATATCGGTTTAAAAAGTGGCACTTCTGCGACGGTCACGCGGTTGCTTCAAGTTAAAGGTTGTGTTTTGTTTATTCTGATAGTGACATTTTTAACTTTATTTAATTTTGTTGAATAAACAAATAAAATAGTATAAATTTGTAGTTATTAAAGAGCCCCCGTAAACAGTCACTCGAAAAAGATATCATTTTTAAGACTAAGGTATGTAAAAGTTGTGCTCTTTTCTGTCATCACAAGTCAGGTTAAATTGTTTGAAGATCAAACATCTCAAACCAGTGCGACTAATCTCACAGAATATCATAGATTAAAATAATTTAGAAAATTTAAATTTTCATAATTTTTGTAAAATAATAATAATAATAATAATACACCACTGTAGAATTTTCAAAAAATCTATTTTTTGGCTTAAAAGGTGTTTTGGGGTCTTAAAAATAATATAAAACTCAAACAAATCCTCACGGATCGATCTGAGAAATTAAAAATATATTCAAAATTGATTTCTCCAGCAGCGTACGCAGGACTTTTTTTATATTGCATAGTTTTTTTATAAACAATATTCTATCGATTTTTTCATTAAATTTTAAACTTTTTTTAAAAGTGCACCATCCTGCGAAAAATTAATATATCAACAAAATCCTACGTACATTTCTTGCTGTTGTTCTATAGAATCGAAAAAACTTTGGATTTTTGATCCAGGTTAAAAATTGCGGGAGGCACATTCTCATCATGCACTTCGCGCTCGATAATAGGTAACCTCGCTCTTCGCGCTCGAACGTAATTACACCTCGCGCTTCGCGCTCGGATATTTATTCTTTGCATTTGGAATGCTTGAAAAAAACTTGATCAAAAAGGTCTCTTTTAGATGGCAGTGTTTATATGCGTCTTCATATTCTGAATTGTCTACTTAATTAAGTATAGTCGAAGATTAAGTTTCTCAAAGCTCTGTATAGGCTTTGAGGTACACATTCTCATCGTGACACTCGCGCTGCGCGCTCCATTTCCTACAGACATTTGTAAACAGGTTTTGTTGGATTTTTTTCTCGTAACTTTCGTCGTTTTTCCACACATTTTTTTTTATTTTACTTTCTTTAACGTTATTTTTCACGAATAAAACAAAAAGTACGCGTCCTATCAAGATGTGATTCTTAACGAAATTGTAGATCTTGTTTGGGATAACCATTTTTGTTAATTCATCTTTTTTTGTATCCTACATAGTTTGTCCAAAAAATGGAATTTTTTATTTTCCATTATTTGTTGTGCAATCAAAATTTTAATTTTCGATTTTTGAAAAAATCTAAAAATTGGTTATGATAATCTTTTAGGGCTTTCAAAAAGAAATGTTTTTCTTCTCTTGACTTTTTTTCATATCGTGCGTTTTTCGACTTCAAATTTTGATTTTCGGTTGATTAAGAAAATTTTGAAAACGCTATAACTCTGAGAATTTTCTTTTTATCGACAAAAGTCATTAGGATAAATTGTTTTTTTTTTTAATACTATAAATACCCGTACATAGAATTTTTAAATTCAGAAAAAAGTGGTCTCAAAGATTTTCAAAGTGCGCTCACTTTTTGAATTTTTATCAAAAATGGCTGGTTAACGAACTTGTCCTTTCTTTTAGGACCTAGAAACCCCGAAACGTAGGGATCCGTTGAAAAAGTGTGATGTCAAACTTCCGACAATTCTAATGATTTCTCAATCATAAATGATGAGAATGTAATAAAAATTTTGATATTTTTCGAAAGCTGTCATGTAAACGTGAAAACTAAGTAGATTTGAAGGTTTTTAAAGCGGAGTTTTGTCTTCGATCAACTAGAACTAACCCAATATAAAGATTGTTCAAATCCCCCCATCCCCAAAAATGAAAATTTTGAGTTATCTTGAAAACGCTGAGAGAAACGCCAAAACTGACAATATTTTCTGTATTTTCAAGAGGGTAATTTAAGTAATAAAATAAATGTTGAGTTATCTTAAAAACCAGGAATCAAATGCCATTTGTTTAACAAATTAAAAATTTATAACAACAAAAATTATTGAAACAAATTCCATTTGTTTCAATGTCGCCTCACATCGTTCGTGTGCAATCAAAGTATATTTTTCGCGCAAATACAAGTTTAAATTCAGCCAATTAAAATCACCGTTACACAAGGGATGCGCGAAAAGTTAATCATGATTAAAACGCTGATTAAAAAATAATCATGATTAGTTTATCATGAATTTAACCACAGTTGGTGGAGTCGGCCCTGATAGTTTTAAGTGAAAACAGACCAGAATATATTGCTCAAAAGGTCGATTTCATGAAGAATGAAAATTTTTTATTAAACAATCTGTAACTATAAAGTTATGTATTCTGAAAAAAATAGATGTAATACATGGTAGTGACCAGCGAAAGGACACTCGTTATATCTTGGGTGGTTTTTGCTGAGTGAGTACAAATACATTTAGAATTATGACATTAATCCACTAGACAACGTATATTCTACACGTATATTGGGTAATAAATTAATGTTAATGCAATGTGCGCCTGGTAGAATATATATCTGAATTAACTGCAGCAATTATATCAATTAAGGTTTCCATATGTAACGTGACTTGCCATTTGTCAAGGAAATTTGTAGGTATTTTATGGAAGATATTTCATAAAATGGAAAGTCTACTGAAATCAAGGAAAAGCTGTCACGACCACCCGGTATGACTGATTCATATGCTGTCTACGTATATTTTTTTAATGCGAAAGCAGTTTTCATGTATTGAAGGTGTTAAAACTCATCGACAACGTGATTGGATTTTGAATGCATGACTTCGTGTCGGAAATATTAAACAATTGCATATGTTTTGTTCCTTTATGATCGAAATGGAGGAATTGTTTGAAATATTTAATTCCGAGTTATTCAAACACGAAATTATTTAACCGGAATCATACATTAATTGCTATCCAAACAGGGATTCGACAATATTTTTAATAACATTTGAAACTCATTTATGAAATATAAATGGTGCCGCGAATTTTTTGAGAGTGACAGGATGGCTGCAGATCAGGGAAAACCTGGAAATCAGAGAAAAGTCAGGGTATTATGGTGGTCAGGGAAAGTCTGATAAAATCCGGGGACTAATTTCTTTTTATTGTCAAATTCAAGAAATTTCTGTAAGAACTTTAAGCAAGTGTCTAGAATAACCAGTGCTTAGGCTGCCACTTTTACACTTTCGTTATCAAATCACTTCTTAGTCGCTTTTTTAAGATAAAGTTACTATAGTCATTTTTCAAATGAAAAGATCACTTTAATCACTTTTTTCAATAAATAATACTCTTTTTAATTGTGAAAAATACTGTTAAAACTAAACATTTTTTTATTGCATCTTAAAATACAGCTAATTGACTAGCTTTCTGATCTTTTTTCTATATGAATAGTCAAATTAATATGTAAACTTTATTTTGAATAAAAAAATCATTATCTCTTTTTAAAAATAAATACAGTTGAAGTGTGTTGAATTTCATCCTATCTACTTTAGAGTGGTTTCCTGTATACAGCAACTTGTCATAGCTCTCTGTGTATAACACTTTTCACTCTAATTTTGTTAGCTAACGTTTACCTACTTTGTATTTAAATGCTCACTAATTATATAATTTAACTTGCCTTAATTCTCGTTACAAAATATAGACTTTTTTCGCATATTTATGATGATGTGCAATTTACTTGATTATTTTCTTTTATTTTGTATGTTGTACACAGCAATTATACAAAATACAGTCGAACCCTTATTTGAGCTTGATTTTGGGAATGGTGGTCGGCTCCAATTGAGGGACTGCGAAATCTTTTGTCTCTCTCTTGTTTTTCTCTCTGTTTTGTTACGCCTGAATGAGCACCACACATCCCTCGCTGATCTTATCATTCAACCCCGCGGCGCGGCGTTAATGGGGATGTTACATGAAATGAGATAAAAAGATATTTTGATTCTTTAGTAACTCATTAACATATTCCAAGAAGAAAGAATTTTTCGTTGAATAAGAAATTTTTTTCTCAATAAAGTTTGAATATAGCACCCGCTCGCGGTATTCTTCGCCAAATTAAAAAAATAAATAAAAATGGTTAATAAGCATGCATTTAATTATATAAATGTCTTTAAACGACTTTTATGTATTATTATCAAATAATAATTGCTAATAAATACGAAGAAAAGCTTCTGCTTAATGCGACGTGTTTGTGTATTTTTTGGGAAAGAAATAAAAATTATATTTGGATCATTATCCTCCCTAGAATCGCATCTAGGCAAAAAAAAACTTTTTAGCTAATAATATACCTTCTTTAGGGAATTCACTTTTTAGGCATTCATAGATAAGTTTAGAGAATCAGCTGGATCAACTGATTTTTCTAACGCTGATGCGCTCCGAATCAAATTATACATAGTCATTCATATCAAGACACTTACGTACTTATCATATCAAAAGTGCAAAATTTTAGTTGAAAATTTCATTTTCGTTTTTTAATAATAAAAAGGTATTATACGCTCATATGCACTTCGAGGATCCATCTTCTACACGTGCACTTATCAATCTGCCAAGTGTTGATGGAGATCAAGGGTTTGGTTCTCGAGTCACTCCAAGTGTATTGTGCCCCGAGTGCATAATTACAATTCAAACTGCAAATGCCATGAAAAAACTTTCGCATCTCTGATATTTCATTTGAAAGGATCATAACCGCGCGAATTCGAAGTATAGTCATGGCTGTTTGATGCGGAGAAGTTTAATATCCCAAGATGTAAAGTCCTTGTGGTTCCAGCTAGTGACTATTTGAAGCCAATCAGATAACTCTATTGCAAAATACGATATTCTACTTGCTATTTCATTCGGTTTAAAGAGTACTAACTGAAATTAATATAGGGTTCATTGAAAAAAAGTTGACTCTATCAGTCCATTATATAGGACTTTCCCCTAATTTTCGCCTACCAAATTCCCGGTTATTTCATGGTGTTTACTGGTTGTATCAAATCAGATTGAAATTGTAGACATGGCCATGGTTCTTTGTGGTTCCAGATAGCGGCCATTTAAAACCCATAAAATAACTTTATTACAAAATACGATATTTTAATTACTGGTGCAGCCAATTCAGAGAGTATGAGCTGAAATTAAGACAGGGCTCAATGACAAAGAATTTACAATATGTACCCTTCACAAGGTGTCTACTATCTTTATTTTACCCAATTCCCGGCTATTTTCCGGTTGTAAATATAAAATCTGATCTTACTAGAAGCACGAATAAAACGCATTTAACATATAATGGCTTCCAATATATAATTCCATGCATTGTTATATCCTCTTATATTTAAACGGAATAATATATTTTCCATTTGTGATGTCGATACATAAAATAATAAACGTAATATAATTTTTATATTTTAATTATTTGCACCAATTTGGTTAACATGGAGGATCTTACTTTTTATAAACTAAATTTTTCGTTTAAAACCTTTAAAGATTTATATTATATTTAAAATTTTTAAAAAGTTTAAGTACAAGTTTTTAATTATTTTTAAATCCCAAGAAAACTGTTTTTATTATTTTGAAACTTTTCAAAATTTTTAAAACGCTTCTAAACTTTGTTGCGAAATCAAAATTCAAAATATTGTTTCAAATTGCAGAAACCCCAAAACATTTTTAAGAGTTTTGAAAAGTTTCAAGAGATACAAAATTTTAAAAGTATTTACAACACTTTAGGGTATTTTAATCGATTCCGAAGAATTTTAAATAGATTTCAATACTTTTCAGGTATTCCAAAGGATTTGAAAGATTTTAACGTACAGTGAAACTCTTCAATAGCCCTCCCTTCTATAGCCCTTCCGAGAATTGAGGCTGCGCCGCATGTAGATGTAACAGGAGCTGCGCGGGGTGCGCGGGATATACGGCTGTCACTCAGGCGAGCACTCAAGCATGCACAAACAAAAGCAGAGCAGGCTATAATGAGTTAGTTCCCACCCACCATTAACCCGAAAATTGGCGCTATAGAAAATTTTCACTTTATTTTAAAAAATCCCAAAGAATTTTCAAGATCTTTGCCATTTTTAAAGAGTTTCCTAAGATTCCAAAGGATTTTAAATATTTTAGGATACTTTAAAAGATATCATGGAATTTTTGATAGGTTTTACAATAATAATTTGAATCTAATCCAAAGTATTTTAGTAATTTTAGGGTATTTTAAAAAATACCAAAACATTTTCAAGAGCTTTAAAAAATTTCAAAAGATTTTTGGATATTTTAAAAGATTTCAAGGAATTTTTAATTGATTTGAGATTTGAAGGTTCTTAGGAATCTTAAAAAATGGAAAGGGATTTAGAAAGATTTTTAATGATTTGAAATATTTTAGGATGTTTAAAACACTCCAAAATATTTTCCAGCGATTCAATATTTGTCAAGAAATTTCCAAATACTTAAATGATTCAAAGGGACTTCAACAAAATTTGTATACGATTTTTAATAATTTTCCAGAATTTCGCATGATTTAGAGATTTTGAAAAATGTCATGGAATATTTTAATAAATATTCCAGGATTTAAAAAAATATCACCATATTTCATGTAATTTCACAGGATTTTGTAATATTTTAATGAAATTTAAAGAATTTCCAATATTTGAAGGTATTCTCAAAGATTGTTAAACAATTTTAAGATTTTTTGATATTTTGAAATATTCTAAGGAATTTTTAATTAATTTTAGTATTAAGGTCTATAGAAAATACAAAAGGTAATAAGCCATGCTGGTAAAATTTTTGGAGGTAATCTCAATAAATAGGAAAAAATTAAGATTGCTACATGTAACATGAAAAATTATTTATCTTTTATTTTTCCCTTGCCAATCTTTCATTTTTTGCACCCCGAGAGTACCCCCCAGTATTTTTACCTGCAACGCTTTTTACCTTTAGCTTTTCTCTTTGTCCTAAGCGATCTTAAAGATTTCAAGGGATTTCGAAATATTTCAAATGATTTAAAATACTTCAGGCGGTTTAAAAAAATCCAAGATCTTTTCATTCCATGTAATTTCACTCAATTTTTTAATATTTTAATGAAATTCAAAGCATTTTAAATATTTTCAGGTATTTTCAAAGATTTTAAAGAATCTAAAAGCTTTTTGAATATTTTAAAAATGCTAAGGAATTTTTATTTGATTTTAATAATTTATTTGAAGGTATTTCAAAGAATTTTAAAGAGTGAATTGAAATATACTAATACTAGGCTATACAAATTAAAAACTTATAACCGTGCATCATATAATATCAGATTTCCCAATTATACAGTGCAATTTTCCAGACATTTTTTTCATGTAACTGCCACCTGTACACCGATAACTTTCCTTATGTCCTAGCATGTTAGGATGTGGACCTAATTTTCTTCTTCTATCCTACAGAACCTACATGAAACGTCTTTAAACCCTTTATTTCCAAATTTTCCCTACCTTTCCGCATTTCAACATAGCCCATTGTTCTTTATCTTAACCGTTAATCTACTTCCTATCACAATATTTTTCTGTATCAATTCTAGTTTTATGTCTTTATACATTTTTCAACAATTTGATTTGTCTATTCTGACCCAGTGTTATTGTATTTCCTGATCTAACTTGATTTGAAATCCTACTTCTAGTTTCTCCTCTACAAGATCTGTTTTTGCTTTTCCCCAAAGTAAGTTTAATGCTGTGCTGCCAACAGCTTCTTCCATTAATTTAACCAGTTTTTATCCCCATAATAAAGGACTTCTATTCTTATGAATTTTATATCTTCTAGTAGACATATTTTTGAAAGTCTCCCTTTTTCCATATTTAGAATTTGAAGTAGGTATTTGCTGGCTCTCTTCCTAGTTCCGTCGACCTGATTCCATTCGCCAAATTTAATTAAGGGTGTTCCTATCTAAGCCTATGATCATTTTAACGCATCTACCCTGAACTTGTTCTAATTCTTCTCTTTTTTCCCAACCCCGCAATTCAACCCCATAGTGTATACCTGACTTAACTAAGGTATGTAGCAGATATAACCTTCTCTTTAACTATTTTAAGTTGGCTCTTTTCATGACTCTCCAAGCTGCATTAATTGCTTTCTGAGTTTTCCCTGTCAGTGCTAAAGTATATTTCGTAAAAGTAAACCCGGTAGAGAACCAAAACTCTAAGTGTTTACGTCTGTCTACCTCTTCTAATTGCTCTCCATGAATATTCCTATTTTACCCTTTTTTCCTCATCCCTTTTCTAAACATCATTATTTGTTATTATTCGATGAAAATTTCAAACTCGTTTCTTCTAACGTAATTACCTCAAGGTTTCAGAATACCTGATAGCCCTTCTGGAAGAACTGCTACCAAGACCAAATGATCTGCGAATTTAAGAACAGATACCTATTCCTCTGACATTCCGGCTTCTCCATTTGTCATCTATATCGTCGAGTTAAATATTAAGGGCCGATTGCACCAGCTGTGATTAAATCCATGATTAGCTAATCATGAGTATTTTTTAATCAGCGTTTTAATCACGATTAACTTGTGGCGCGTTCCACCATGAAATTTTAACCTCTGGTTAGCCAACCGTATGCTCTGTTCGCAATAAGTCTAGTTTCTGCGTGTTCTGTTGCAATGGTGATTCTGATTGGCCGATTTCGAACTTGTATTCGCGCGTAAAATATACCTCGACTGCTCACGAATGACGAGCGGCGACGTTTTTTTATGCACATCGTTTCCAAATAAATGGACAGGAATTTGTTATCGATTGAAATTAAATATAAGTTCTGTGAGTACAAGATATCGCTATAAATTCGATCAATACCTCACACTATACTTGAAGTTCAACTTTAAGGTTATGTTGACTCCCGTTAATCGATGATTAACTCGGTAACCAGCCAAAAATGTCTGGTTAAGTTAATCGACGATTAGACTTCTTTAATCATGTTTTAAAAGTTGGTGGAACGCAATCTGCTGATTAAACTAAGTTAATAAATGATTAAAATTTCATCATTTAATCCCCTGCGATGTCTCCGTTTAAAATATCTCCGTAAATAGTTTTGATTATTCTACGTAAATTTGACTGCCTTCCTTTTCGAATTTGTTATTAATTAGCGAATTTAGCGTAAAAACGTGGTCTCTTGTTGTCCAGTCTTTTGTAAAACCTGCTTGACTCTCTTTTAGAGGTGCATTTCTTTTTAACCAAGCTGATAAAGTGTTGCCCATTATTCTGGCAAAAATTGTATACCCCACATCGAGAAGAGATATTCCTCTTTAACTGGCAATGTTGCCATCGCCCCCCTCCTTGAAAATTTCAAAACCTGGCGATTTACCCATCTTCATTTCATTTATGCAGTTAATTAGCTCCTCTATCTCTATTTCTTGATTAAGTTCGCTATTTTTATTTAGTTCTTCATTATACTCTTCCATTAATTCTACCAGGCCTCTTGCAATACACGGAGAGACTTTTGATATCAATATTTGAATCATTATATATGTATAATTAAAATAAAATGTAAGAATTTAGGGATAATCCGGGTACTGCTATAAAGATTCCCACTATGATAAGAGATGTATTATTATAAACTTGAGTGAGCAAAAATTAGTATTTACGTTTGGAAAAAGTCTTATTTACTGTTTGAAAATGGTGAGTGTGAAAAAGTGACAATGGTCAATAACAAGTTTTGTAAAACTTATAGTCAAAAGTCAGAGTTTTAAGTAACATAAGTTGTAAGAAATTTAAGACATTTTAGTATTCTTAAATACGAATGTGTATTGAAGTGAGTGCCGCTAGTGTTATCTGCAACAGGGATTTGCGAGAATTCTAAAAGACTATACTCAAAACGCCCGAAGGTTTCCGAGCTATTCTGTCTATATCCGAGCTCGTAATGATCACACCATATTGGGCTCATGGCTTGAGATTCCCCGCCAAATCTCTTCTATCATGCTTGGGTTTGTAATACAAAAATATTTGTAACTAGTGAAATTTAAATTAAAGTTTGAACCAATTTTAATTTACAAATTTCTTATTTACACTCTCAATAATTGACACATATAAAATAGAAACTTTTAACACTTTTCAATAAAAAATTTTCAATTAAGTGGAATTAAACTGCAATACCTAAACCTTAACACTTTGATAAATTGAATTGTTCGAAGATCTCTGGTTAAAAAATATGAATGTGCGCTATTGTTATAAATTCTCTAAATTAAAACTTATCGTCAACTTCAACACGCATTAATACAAGTGTGAAGAAATGAAACATGTCCCTCATCCAAGTCAATAAAAACATTATAAAAAAAAGTTTCTTTGAAAAATATAGATTTCAATGAATTTATATTAATTAAAATATATAAGTTAAGACTGATTCACGTAGCCTTACTAATAAATCCATTTAGTCAGTTCGCTATAAAAGAAAAAAAATCTAATTTGTATTTTTAATAAAAAATAGATTAATATTTTTTAAATTAATTGCAGAACACAAAACAAATAAATATGATCGACCCTGATGCTAGTCAAAAAATCGTCTTTACTGTTATGATAGTTGGTTCAATTAAAAACCGTGTCTTCCAAAAAAATAGCAAAGATATCATCATCTAACTATATCCAAAAATGAGTGCATCTTCTTATTTAAAAAAACTTTAAAAAAACAAATTTCCTTCCAGTTCTAAAACAACCATAACAATAAAAAAATTCCTCTTTTAAATGCAGAAAAAATCGAAAACCAACACTCCCAACTCAATGAAATCTTTACAAATATAAAATGTACTGCCAATTTAACAAAAATTAGAATTTGATCATTTCAAGGTTGATAAAAATCTTTAAAATACAATACTTCACATTTTTCCACACGATAAAAATGTAAACCTAAAAAAGTTCCTTTTGCAATTGGAAAGAAATTAAATACCAAAATTAATTTTTTTTCTTTAAATTTTGGTCCTTTCTAATTAATAATTTTCAATTGTTACTTAACGTTACAATAACAATTGTAACGTTAAAAGTTTAAATGTTTTACTCTGAAATTTTTATCGTTCAAGGCTTTCTATGCCAAACGATTCACTTTCAAATTGTTTACTTTTGAATATTTGATGTATAATTGCTCATTCAGATATTTTTTTCTTTAAAAATTTTCGAGCTGAATGGGTTAAAAATTTAATATAATCGAATGAAACAATATTTGAAAAGTATTTTAAATAAAATAAAATCGTAAAAATCGCATTAAAATTAATTTATAAATTTTGAATCAGAATTTCATTTTTAAATCCTCTCAACTAAAAATGTAAGTTTAAAAATGAAGACATAAAATCGAAAAATTGTCAAGTAAAAGATTTTTTAATTAGCGTTGTGAATTAAATGATGTAGTAATTAAAACAGTTAACAACTAAACTTGACGTTTAAACAAAAGTTGAAATCGAATTTATTTTTAATTGAAATATATGATGTGATATGATATTTGTGATATTCCAAGTTATTTGATAGATGGTTGTTCTAAAAATTTGTGAAATTCCTTGTGAATAAATAAATTCATTATCATACTCATTTCTCGGCTTTTTCCGGTTTCAACAAATTCCCGCTCATTTCCCGGTTTTACGTCCAGCGGCCACCCCACAAATGATAAGTTAACAAAGCTTCAGATATAGATTATTGCGAAGATAAAATTCGGTAAATAATAGTTCTACATCTGCTCTAAGAGTAAGTAAAACATTAAAAACTTAAAATTGAGTGGTAAATTCAGAATATGGAGATTCACGTTGCCATTTTTATTGTTTTATTTTAATTACTTTAAATAATGAATAATTAATTAATATTTTTTCATATTAATTTTGAAGGGAAATGTTCAAAAATTTTGTCTGATATAATTGCACATTTTTCAGGAGGTTCGAAAAGAATTTCTTCCTGAATATATTCTACTGAAAATATGAATATGTTAAATATGCTCCGAATTTTAAGCAACTATTAAAATAATGAAAAGAAATTTATAACAAAAAATGAGGAAGCTCATTTTTCTCGTAGACTCAAGTAGATTAAAGTTCAATATATTAAAGTCATTTCTCGTTAAGAGTTGGATTTTTTAGTTGCAATTATAATTTTCCTAAAAGCGTGTACCATTAGGAAATTTCTTGTCCTTCTATAAAGTTACTTTCATAAATTAAGAAACATTATTTGAATTTATATATAAAAATTTTATTGTTCCTGGGCAGTTATATGTTTATAAGTACAAAGAAAAAGATTATTCATAACTAACTCACGTAATTGTTCTATTCTTATTATAGTGGTCTAAAAATATCCTTATTTTTTTCTTCTAAAATGGCTCGATGCCTAAAAATTGTTCCTTTTCGTGTAAAATGTTCACTGTATATTGGAAAAATTAAAAAAAATGTAGGTATCTCTTCAGCCTATGATTTGCAAAAAAATGCTTATGTTATTTTAGTTTCCGCTGTTATAATGGTTTTTTCTATACTTTAGAATAGAAAAAAGATAAAATGCATATGTACTGAAGTAAAATTATAAATTAATCGTGGAAATTAAAAAAGCAATTTCCTGCAAAAATTGACTTGAGAGATCTCTAAATATTTTTCTAATAAATAATGGCAATATTCAGTGGACATTTTCACACCAAAAGTGATGGTGACACTAACCAGACTTCTAAAAGGGAATATAATGAAATCCTATAATTTGAAATTGATAGAGATGAAATAATGTTAACGACGCCTTCAGAAATTAAAAAAAGCAATTTGTGCAACGAACTCGATGAAAACACCGGGACTAGACAACATACAAAATGTAGTACTTAAAAATCTGCCAAAAAAAATCTTCGTTCAGTTGATACATATATTTAATGCTTGTTTTGCACTGGGATATTTCCCCACATGTTGGAAAAAATCTAACACACTACCTTTCCACAAACCAGGCAAAGATAAACTTTTCCCACAGAGCTATAGGCCTATTAGTCTCTTACGTGCACTCAGTAAAATCTTTGAAAAAATTATTTTCACAAGAATAAAAAAACATGAAAAAACTAAAAATATATTAATACAACAGCAAATTTGTTTTCGTGAAAACAGAAGCAGAGTTCAGCAGTTGCATAAAGTAACCAACTACATCATTACAGAATTTCATGAAAGTAAGTCAACAGTAATGATACTGCTAGACATGGGGAAAGCCTTCGACACAGTTTGGCACGAAGGATTACTCTATAAACTCTCAAACTTGAAATTTCCTACTTATTTATTGAAAATACTTTAAAGTTATCTCAAATATAGGACATTTGTGGTTAGCGCCAATAGGACTACGTCAACTGAACGAAACGTGGCCCCGGGCTTGTTCCTCTACTTCGTTAATGATATCCCTTAAGATGTGCTTGTAAAGCGTTCATTGTTCGCGGACGACACAACTGCATACCTCGCCTCGTGGAACATTAAGCTTGCCATAGAAAAATTACAGAAATATTTGAATAAAATGATTGCGTTCTTCTATAGGTGGAAATTGAAAATTAATAAAGAGAAAACAGAATTAGTCATTTTCAGTCATAACCAGAAGCCTAGGACAATAGGCAAGCGGATACGAGACAAGGTACTAGACTTTTACATAAATAAAACTAAAATTACTCCAAAAACCGAAGCGAAATACTTAGGAGTAATTCTAGACAAAAAACTCAGCTTTAATCAGCAAGTAAAAAATATCAAGAAAAAGTCATAGCAAATTATAGGGATTCTCAATAGATTGATAAATAGGCGTAGTACCTTGAACATTAAAAACAAATTAATCTTGTACAAGGCGATAATTAGGCGAGTTATGTTATATGCGTCGCCCATATCCATATGGTGTAGTACACACAAAACAAACATCAAAAAGCTTCAAACTATTCAGAGTAAGTGCCTAAGAATGCTTGTTAAAGCGAAACCTAGGGATAGAAACTTAGCTATACATACAAAATATAATATCAAACCCATTAAAGAACAAATATATAATTTATCTAAAAATTATTTTGATAATCAAATTCCTACGCATAAAGAATTGAAAAAAGACTTTGTATTATATAAGGATAGTGATAAGATACCTCATCCACTGAAATACAAATGGCCGAATCAAATATTTATTGACGGACCGCCTTGAAAAACTCTCCAAAAAATTGATGAATTGTTGCCTAGTTTTCAAGTTTACACCTCAAGAATTGATGAGTTTTTAAAGAATTTTTACTTAACCAGAAAAACAGCAATAAATTTGATCTCGGAATCTAGCAAAAGTCATAAATGTGAACGCCGGAAATAGTATTAATTAATAAGAGTTAAATTTCTCGTGTAGAAATAGGAATCTTAAGGAAAATTAGAAATAAGCATCATGTGTACAATATATGTAACACTAATTGATCTCAATAAACGCATTTTGAAAACAGCCCGAAAAAAATGGGTCTCAGCGTAATGCGTGCGATTTATAGACATAAGATAGACTTATATATGCGTACAGATATTAGTTTAATCTTCGTAAACAAACCCACTGTAGCCAGCGAGCGACCATCCGAGCGTATACACACATATATATTTAGAAGTATATGAAGTCCATGTTTTATTCCTGAGTGTGCGTTCGTACACTTCTCTCCGTCTTTCTTTTTGCCAAGTGCCAGCGTGAAACACAACATCACGTGATCCCCATTTTTCGTATAGTGGTTTAGAAAGATTGCAAGGCGTTCGTAACGAAATTTTTAAGATTCTGTTTCATTTCTTTTAAAGCACTATACTAATTATCGTTATTCGAATCCATTACAAAATTTAATACAGCGGCTAAGAAATACTGTAATTTTTTTATGTAAGAGTCTAAAATTCGTACGATTTACTCTAATCAAAGATATTAGTCTGCATTTTCATAGTCACTATTCGACTTTTTCTAACCGAACCTTGATTATCCTTAAATTCGTACACCTTATTTGAATTATGGATATGCGATAAAATAAATATTAATATCCAAAGTCTCTCCGTGTAAAATAATATAAAATTTTTTAAGATAATCCCAGACTATTCCTATCATATTATATCCCGATCTATTCCACGTCACTCCCTCAAATTCCTTAAATGCTACCTCTCCGAAAAAGTGTTTAGTATTCGGTAATCTTTTCTCTTCGCTCTAATAGAGCCACTCATTTTCCATCATCCTCTTTATGTATTTCACCCTGGCTTGCTTTCCGTTCTGTCTAGCGTTGCGCACGAGATGCTCAATACATCGATGAATTTTTTTTCTCTGTATGTCAGGTCGTCTTGAACCATCATTTTGGTGCATTTTTAGAGCATTCTTCTCCTACCCGTGTGGAAATAATCCCACTTGGCCATATTACAAGTCGGGCACTAATCGGGGGCTAGTCGGGTTATTAATTTTGACAAAGTACCCAGTCGGAGACTAATCGGGGACTAGTTGGGTTTCTTGTTGTCAAAATTTCAGTCGAGGCCTGGTCGGTGGTTGGTCAAAGGCTAGTTGGGCCTTTTTGTTCACTAATTTCCGTGCGGGTTAATAATTTTGTACGAAAATCAACTTTTTATAAAAACAACGATCAAAATATTCAAAAAGACGTAATCTTATTTTTTTTGTAGTATTTTTTAGAAAATTGCGAATTTATAGGAACTTTCATTTGAGTCTTGCGGTTCTGGACTGGTAGCTTTAAATAAACTCCGCAAGGGCGCGACTCGTAACGAAGCATAATTACCTGGAGCAGAGACTACCGTGACCAACATGGCGGTTCCTTCAGAGCGAAGCTCTTCCATTGCTGCGATCCAGCTGAAGTTTTTATTTTAAATTAATATTCCACAAATTTTTGGGAAATTTTAGTTGCATAAATTTATGCATTTTTAAGCGTAGAATATGTTCCCCATTAAATCTTGGGTAAATTTGAGCACTTTTAAATACTTCAAAAAAGTTTATGGAGAATTCCGTAAATAATAAGTATTTTGACAAACTTTTAGGGAATGTTCCACAAATTTTGGGAAGTTTGGTTAATATTCCACGCGGATGTATTATCATTTGACCTCTACTAGTAACCGATCAGGCACCGACGAGGATAAGTCGGGTCACCTGACTAGCCCCCGACTAATCTACCGTGACGCTACTGGTCGGGGGCTAGTCAGATGACCCGGCTAGCCCCGACTTTAAGTGGGGTCTAATGGTCGAGAACCACACTAGTTCCCCATTTGAATTTCTACACGGGTAGATATTATCCAGTTTTTATTTTCAAGTAAATCCACAGTTAAAAGCAGTCCTTCACACGCCAGTGCCTGATGCTGAGATCCATTGCTGTCAATTCTTGAATGACATTGCGAACCTTATTAATAATATTAGTCTTAAATGTTCCAAATTAGTCAAATGCTACATTGTTTTTCCTGATATTGTTTTGCCTAAAGTTCTTGTAGTATTTCGATAGATTTCTGAACTTCGTATACTGTAGTGTTCTCTTCCCGCTCTCCGTCCACTCTGGCTTGGCCTTTTCCTCCCACCACGTGTTTAAAATTTTGTATATTGTCATTTCCGCTTCATATGCCGTTATTGGGTGATTATTGCAATATTATATTGATTCTCTTTATACCGCTGTTTTTGTTACTGGTTCTTCGGGTTGGCTATCTTTTTGGAGATTCCTGTTTTTTGTTACTTCCGACAAAAACTTTTCGAAGCTTCAAGAACTTTTATTTTCTTTTTCCTTTAACTTTTATGCATTACTCGGTCTTCCTATCGTTCTTCCTGTCCGTTTAGATTTTTCTGCGCGTGCGTGTATTGCGATCAATTTCTTTCTTGGGATCCTTCATGAAAAAACACTTTAACTTTTCCTTCAAATCAAAGACTTGGCCTGTGCCTAATCTTGACACATCAGAAAATACCCAATTTGCCCTGGTTCACGCTTGGCGTCCACCTGTCCGACGCGATTAACCGGAACTTCCACAAAGAATTTTAAAGGTATTTGGGTATTTTTTTTAATTCCATGGAATTTCCAAGAGCTTAAAAAAATTGCAAGGGATTTCAAAATATTTTAAAGGATATGAAGTATGTTAAAGCATTTCCAATTAATTTCAATAATCTAAAGTGATTTCAACTGATTTTAAATATTTTAGGATATTTTTTAAAGTTTCAAAGAATTTTCGAGAAATTAAAAAAATTCCAAGAGATTTCGAAGGGTTTCAAATATACGATGCTTTTTCCCAATGAATAATTTAATGGGATTTTAAAGGACTTAAAATAAATTAGAGTAATTTCAATTATTCCAAGACATTTTCAAGAGCTTTAAAAAGTTTCAAGGGGTTTTAAAATATTTGAAAAACTTCTGGGAATTTTAAAAGATTCAAAGGAATTTTGTCAACTTTCTGATAATTCCAATGATTTTGAAAGTTCTCAGACTCTCTCACTCGTAGGGCTTACAATATTTGAAAAGATTTTCAAATATTTTTTGCAATTAATTTGAATTAATTTGTAATTTACTCAGAATTATTATTATTTAAACTGAATTCTTTTCAATTCTTTGGGAATCGAACCCGCGTCAGCTTGGCTGCCAAGCCTGCAGTGTTAGTGCATAAGACAATCACGATACCATCTGAGCCACGATGACTCCCAATTATAGTTTTTCTTTCAATCATCTAACAGCCTTTTAAACTTGGCTTAAATTTCTAAGCATTTTATCAAATTATTTTGGATTTTCTTGACATTTTCTAAATTAATTTCAAACTTTCTAAATTCAGTTCATACTTTCTGATATTTTGGAATTGTTTTCAATTCACTTAGTTTTTTTTTTAATTCGCCTTCGAGTTTTACGCATATGATCGAATTCTTTTCATTTCACTTTAATTTCTCAACATTCGAATCAATTTTACTGAAATCAATGACATTTTTTGGATATTTATAATTTTTCTATTTTATTCGAATTATTTTGAAGTCAACTTAAATTCTTATAATTTTCACCGAAATCTTTTGAATTGTTTTCAATTTTAACTCAAAAATTGTTTTATCCCATTCATAAAAGTTTCTTTATTATGAGTATATGAATGTATAATACAGCTAATTAACTAACTTCCTAGTATTTTTCTTCTATATGAATAGTCAACTGAATATATAAACAACCCCTATACAACAATTGGTCACAGCTCTCTGCGTAACAATACTTTCCTCTTTAATTTTTTTGGTTAGCGTCTATACCTGCTTCGCATTTAAATGTTCGCTAAGTAGATAATAATTTAACATGACTTCATCCTCGTTTCAAAAAATACTTTTCTGGCATATTCATACTAAGTTTCAATTTATTTGCCTATTTTCAGTTTTTGTGTACGCATTATGCACACTGCTATTAAAGAAATATACATTTTCTGACAATGAAGTTTCCCAATTTTGTTGTTCTCCAAATCCAATTATACATGGGCATGCATGTGAAGGCGCACTTACTTGCTTTTCATATCAAAAGCTGAAGATTTTAGTTCAAAATTCCATTCTCTTTTTTTAATGCAAAAAAGGTATCACACATTTATATGTAGTTCGAGGATTCATGTTCTATACGTGTGTTCATAAACCCGTCAAGCCGTGGTCGAGATCAAGGGCTTGGTTGTCAGATCACTCCAAGCGTAATGAGCCCCAAGTGTACATATAATTACAACTCAAATTACGAATGCCATGGAAACGCTTTTGCATCTCTGATATTTCATTTGAAAGGGCTATTACTGCGCAAATTGGAAATACAGTCACGGCCTTTTGGTGGAGAAGTTTAATACCCCAAGAGGCAAAGTCTGGTCTTTGTGGTTCTAGATAGTGACTATTCCAAGCCAATCAGAAACTTTATTACAAAATACGATGTTCTAGTTGCTATTGAAATATAATGCAATTTCAATGTTTTAATTATTTGCACAGATTTGTTTTAACTAGCAGATCTTACTTTTTATAAACTAAAGTTTGCGTTAAAAATCTTCAAAAGTCTACATTTAATTTTTTGATATCTTTATGAACCAGTTTTTTATTATTTGTAATCCTTTTCAATACTTCTAAATATCTCTTAAACTAACTGGAATTTTTTCAAAAATTTGGTAATCTTATAGAATTAGATAATGTTGTTTTAAAATCTTTTATATTCTGTTTTGAAAGTTTCGATGATCATTTGAAACGTTTTGAAATTTTAATTTTTTTATGAGAATTTATTCTAAAAAGTGAAAAATAATATGAAATGTTCCTATGAAGCCTAAGAAAACTTTTTTATTCTGTTGAAACTTTCAAAATTCTGAAAACGCTTCTATATTTTGTTTCGAAATCATCAAAAGCCCACTTTTTGATTCAAAGTTTTAATTATTTTTGAAAAACAAGAATTTCCAACAAAGTAGTTGAGTCCTTAACTATAAAAGAATATTTTTCAAAGTGCTGCATTTCTAATCAAAAAACATGAACGTTTTACCAAAAGACACGAATTTTTCACAAAATAGTTCAGTTTTTAACTCGAAAATATGAATTTTCGATAAAAACAATCATTTCAACCAAATAGTTGAATTGTCAACCAAATAAATCAGCTTTTCACCAAATAGTTCTTCCGCCCTAGCCTTCTCCGCTCTTTCTTCAAATTTTTTATTTTCCTTCTCTTTCTTTTTAAGCCAAAACTCAATATACTCCTTCTTTTTTCTCCTATATTCTTCTCGAAAAATTTGACCATTTTACTTCATTTCTTTCTGACTTTCTTCTTTTTCTCTTTACGTTCCTCATCCTATCCACTTCTATTCCCTCCTTCACTAACTTCTTTTTTGCTTGTTTACTCTAATCCTCTTTTTTTCTCCTATAATTATTTCCATCTCCTAGTAACATTTTCCTTTCCTATTTTGATATTCCTAATATTTTTCTTAAATTGTTCGTTTCCTTTACTTGACTAGTCCCCTCTTTTCTTTTACCTCATCATTTACAATTAAGTAATCAATTATCATTCCCTTTTCTCTTCCTGAACGTGTATTTAACAATTTCTTTCCCTCAAAAAGTCCTCTGAGTCCGCTTTTATTTAATATATTAATCTGACACTTACAAGAGGAAATGAAGAGAAAATGATT
>NC_046663.1:93143097-93160142 GCF_010883055.1 Belonocnema kinseyi | reverse complement strand
ACGTTACACGGAGAAAAGTGGATGTTCAAACGTAACATCTAAATGTTCAGCGTTAAAATATTTTATGTTTAACTATAGGACAACAATCTAGATGTTCAAAGCTAGCATCTGTAGATCTTAAAAAGTCAGATGGTACTCTCTAAGATCCAAAGTCTTCAGCTGAAATATCCGGGATATTACATGTATGGTTATGTCAAATAACGCCTGTAAATATTTGAGGAGTTTACTTATTTATGGTAATTTAAGGAATCGATTGATAAATTATTTGTGAATTTAAAATAAAAATTTAATGTATGTACGCGAAGGAAAACAGATAAAGAGTATGAAATTTCGCTCAGATGATACATTCAGTCAAATTGAGGTTATGTTCAATATTTTAAATTTAAAATAAAAATGGGGTAAGTAATCAACGAACGAATAATCTGTAATCTGAATTTAAAATTATATCTATTATAAGTTACTTGAACTCAAATTTTATTTTAAATTCATTAACATTTAGTCAAATGTATTAAGTCAATAAATCTTCAACTTAAAATCATTTTTTCTTCCTATTGACAGAAAAAAATCGTGATCCAATTTTATGTAAGGATAGTTAATTTTAATTATTTGGAAATGTTCCAAAATTGTAATACTCCATAATTGTAATATCTAAAATATATAGTGGTCAAATATAGTCGTGATATTCCAATGCGCTATGCGCATGCGTTCGAATGTTTTTAACATCTGAATCTGTTTCAGTTTAACATAAAAAAAATTTACGCCTAACATCTCAAAATGATAGTAAATGTTTGACATGAATATCCAGATATTAGTTGCTACAATCTTACTCTTTGAACGTCTACATTTAAACATCCATTTTTCTCCGTGTAGGGGCAGATTGTAGGATGCATGGATATATCGTGAGAGAAGAAGCGAAAAGGGATAAATTTAATGCCAGAGCGGGGATGAGGAAAATAGAAATGTCGGAGGAAGCTGTGGGAGGGAAAGTGAGAGAGTTCGCGAGAAAGTTTTTGACGGTGGTAGAAGAAAAAAGAGGAGAGGGGGGCAATAGAATTAAGAAGATGGGAAATGCAAGGAACTAGACTTTCTGAAACCCCAACAACGCGATTCACATGTAACGTCTTGACAACGTTTACATACACCTAAATTCCCTAAATGCTCGTTTTAATTGTGGTCGGATGGTACCACAATTGGGATGAGCCAACACAAGTCAATGAATCAGGAAACACATGAATTACAATCAAATAAATTTATTTAAGTTGTAATACATAAAATATTCAATGTGGAAGAAAAGATGCGCAAAGGTTATATGATGGATACTCCAATAGATTCTTTAAATAACGTTGATTTGGTTGACATTCTCCGACTGCAAAGAACGGATTTATGAGTGTCTTCACACATGAGAGAAGGAAAGATACAAGGGGTGCATGTTGTTTGGACTTACCGAGATTATGTTCACTCCTGTGTGCAGGATTCCTTCAGACGCGGATCCGGAAGCGAGTTAAGTAATGGATCCTGGACCCTCAGTGTAACGGTAATCCAAATAATTGATAGTGAGCACGTGATGACTTTGTTAAGATAAGGAAACTGTCACAACAAACTGATATTCTTAGAAACCCCGAAGCCAAGGGTTGACACTCCATATCGAATGACTTCTCAAAAGAACTGGCTAAGAATGAACTGGACTTAGACCGACGAATAAAGACTGAACGACGACTGAAGAAAAAAAAACTCTCTGGCATCCACCTGTTTCAGAGCTTATATAATAGCGTGGTAGAAGGATTTCCATGGATATTCACCCCTAGGTTTAATGACTGGCTCGAATAACCATAAAATGTTACATTGGCAGGGCTGAACCAATCCTCGAAAAGACATGATGGTTTTCTTCCTTTCCAAGTGCTAGACGATTCGTTAGATGCATGATTCCGCCCCTCTTGGTAGGTAGGACGGTGCGTTTGTCATGGTAACCGTGCCGTTCTGTGCTTCTATGAGAGGATATCGACCACCCCTCAAGACCAATTCTATTTTTATCAGCGCGTAAACTTTTTCTTCCACATTTTGAATATATTGATCTCATACATACAGTGAAATATAATATATAATAATTATAATATAAAGTCGCGGTCTCGTGACACACAAATGCACTTTGCAAAATAAATTATTATACCAAAAACAATGATTGTAACTAAAGGGCATTGTCCGTACACTCTTCAAAAAATAAATATTTTTAATAAAACCTTTGTAAGTTTTAAATTATTTTTGAATTTTCTTAAAACTTCTAAACATCTCTTAAAGTAACTCGCATTTTTTGTAAACTTTTGTAATCATGCTAAATTAAACATTTTTGCTTTAAAATCTTCCACATGTCTTTAAATCTTCAAGATTTTTGTATATACTTTGATATCACTAAATCCTAACATTAATACTAGAAAATAAAATCGAAATAAATTTTAGAATTGAATAAAATGACTTCGTCACTTTTTTCTCGACCACCCTTCATTTACATTTTTACAATAAAGTCACTGTAGCTATTTTTTTAAATGAAAATATCACTGTAGTCACGTTTATTTCAGTAAATCAACCCATGGTTCGAGCGCTACTGAATTCAGGACTTCTTTGTTGAATGTTGAAATTTTCCTGAATTATTTTTAAATATTTTAGAGTATTTTAAAAGATTTCAAGACATTTTAAACGTGTTCAATAATTTCGAGGACTTTTATAAGATTTCCAAGAATTTGAAATATTTTACTATAATGTAAAACATTTCAACGAATTTTGAATATATTTTTATGATTTTAAGGATTTTCTAAGAACTTCAATGATTTTAAGGGATTTAAACAAATGTGTATGCAGATGTAAGGAATTTTATAGAATTTCCGAAGATTTGGAACAATTTTTCAGGACCTATATAAGATTTTATTTCATTTTTGAAGATTCTAAGGAATGTTATGAGATTTAAAAAAATTTATTCAGAAGAATAAATTTTATTCTACTTAATTCAATGGATTTGGTTTAGTTTTACTTAGTTATTGTTTCATTTATTCTAAAGCCTTTTAAACTCGCCTTCAATTCTTAGGAATTTGATTAAATTCTTTTGAACTCACTTGCATTTCTCTAAACTCATTTTAAACTTACTGAATTCAACGAATTTTTCAATAATCAACATTTTTTCCATTCACTTGATTTTTTTTATTTACATTTTATTTGCCAATTTATTTGAATTCTTTTGAATTTAACTTGAATTTTTTTAAATCTCATGAATTTATCCTGAATTCGCTAAAAAACACATGAAATTCATTCATTTTGAATGAGGTAATAATTAATTAATGTTAATAAACATAATAGTCTAAATAATTTATTATTTCTTTTACTAACTTTATCTTTGAATGATGCTACAAAAGTTGCGGTTTTTCCGGAATATTCAACTTTTTTATCATTTCTCACCTAGAGTGTGGTAAAAATAACTTAAATTTAATAAACACAATTGTTTAAAAAATGATTATTATCGTTTGTAACTATCTTTTTCTATAGTAATTGTAGATAGTGGCGTTTTTTCTGAATTTTTGTACTTTTTATCAATTTTTTACTTAGTGAGGTAACAAAGGAAAGTTAACGAACATCATTGTTTAAAAAATATATTATTGTTTGTAACTATATTCCCTCAGATAATGGCTAGAAAGTTGTTGTTTTATAGAAATTTTTAACTTTGCTCTGGCTTTTTATTTAGAAACAAATACCAAATGACCAATAAAGGGAATCATTTTTCAAACAATTTCTGTTTCTTTTGAGAATATGTTTTTCTAAAATAAAACAGATATCCGAAATATTTTTAAAATTTTCCATATGGGTCATATGAAATGCAAATTGTCCTTGAAGTAGTTTCTGGGAGATTTTTTTGTTTGAATTAATATTAATATTAATATTAATATTAATATTAATGTTTATTATTTGCTCCTGACTAAAAAGTTGAAGGAAAGCCGAAAATTCCAGAAAAACCCGCTACTTTCTAGCATTCATATAGGAAAAGATAAATATAAATAATGATAATTTATTGAAACAATTATTTTTGTTAAATTAAATTAATTATTCCATAGCCAACATTATTCTGAGAGAGTATTAGTATAAATAATAATAAATTTTTTAAACAATTATTTTTGTTAAATTTAAATTTAAAATTCGGAATAATTGTAACTTTCTAACTCAATACTAAGAGTAAAGTACTAAAAACAATAATAAGTTGTGTCAAAAATTTACTTAAACTTCTAATTATCAGTATGGAGTATTATTTTATGTATAAAAAACAATTTGTATTTAAAAACCCGCAAACAATCAAAATTAGCGTCAAAAATTCGCAAACCCCAAATTTGTCACTTGTGGGATTTTTTGGGACCTTATAAATCAGACTTATGCGGATTATTTAAAAAAAGTAATTATTTATTTGTATTCTATAGCTAGTTGTGAAAATAAATGTTAAGTTTTAACTCGATTTGCCTACTATGGACGATTCTAAATAAAATGTACAAAAACGTCTTTTTTTCTCATGGGAAAAATCTATTAAACTTCATGGGGCTTGAGGAAGCTCTAAATATAATTTAAAAAGAAAACACATTTATTTTTTCGTAGATTCAAACAAGTTTAAGGGCGATTTTGATGAAATTTCGAAAAGAAAATTTTGGGCCACCCTATGGTATATTCTATTTCTTTGAATGCTTAAAAAGTCATCTTGAGCGACTTTACCCTACATATTTTACTCATTAGAAGAAAGTCCTACAGCAACATCAATATATCATTCATAGGTTAAAGTTACTGAAAATTATGTAGATATGATCAAGAATAAGTTACATTACTAGAATTGACATGGAAATATGTCAATTATGTTCCACATCAGTTTTTAAGACAATATAGTGAACATTAAAAAAAAGGCGATTCTACACCAATGTCATTTGTATTTTGACATTGGATAATATTGATATTGAATTTTGTAAGATAAAATTGTGGGTCAGCGACTTTATCCGTTTTGCGGAATATTTACTATGCAAACTTCGACAGTATCTTCTTTGGTTTCGATGTGAAAAAGTCCAGTTTTACCAACTTGAAAATTACACTTATCAAAAATGCACTTCTGATTTTTCTGTGTAGACGTCTCATTTAATGATTTTCAGTACAATGAAAATCATGAAAAAGATAATGTCACAATAAGATAACATAATTTACAATGCTTTATTTTGTTTTTAATAATAAGTTCATGTAAACATTTAATATTGATTGATGGTCTTATGTTCTTTGACAGCATGTGACACATAGTGACTCTTTTTCTGAGAAGCTCGAAAGAACCTTTTTGTTAGAAATGTCAATCTGCGGTCAAATCGTCCTAGAAATATGTTGTCACATGTTAGAAGTTTTATTTTCGGTTTTTTGTGTACTTTTCTTTTCCATTGTTTGAGAAAAGACTGGTTTATCATTTCTTTTACGAAGAACTTTATAGGGAATTTTATTTTGAATGTCTGGTGTGCCATTGCCATTGAACTTTTATTTATAGCTAATATTTAAAGCTAGACACTGCACTTAATTAGTCCAGACGCCACCTATTCCTGTCTGATAAATAATCTGATTCCGAATCTTTGAGTTGCTTTTTCTGCATAGCTGGAATTTTTGACATACTCGCAATTCATGATTAGTTTAATTATCCTCGATTAACGCTTCCCAATTAAACGTATTTTGATTTTCTCTTCTGCACTTCATTAAATCAATTTAGGGTGAATAAAAGCTGTCTGGACACATGATAGCGCCACTTGACAGCGCCACCAATTCAGAAGAAATTTCAATTTCAATTAATTATTAACAAGAAATATTATAGTAAATTTTTATTTTTATATCGTAATATAACAGTTTTTTTTATAATCAATTGATATTTACTGCTCTTTTTCATTAACATGGCTTTAATAACTTCGAGATACTACTTCATTATATATATTCGCGTGTCAGATATCACTGTTATCAATTTCAAAGACAGGCTCATTCGATCGCACAAAATAATCCGATTAGTGAATCAGTCCCATTGGCTTCAGTTGGCTTCAATGATCGGATCTGTATTGCTGGTCGACGCGAGCTTGCCAGCGTGCTTATTCGCTATGCCTGTTTCTCCCGCTTGGAGCGAACTATAGCAACGTCATGAAGTCATCAACGCTTTTACAATCATTCAACTTTAAAGGTTTACAATATTTTAAATTCTTTCATTTTGACAGGTGAAAATTACAGTAAATGTATTTTTTTGTACATAAATCTCAATTTTTATA
The DNA here is from genome assembly GCF_010883055.1 of Belonocnema kinseyi. Lineage (NCBI taxonomy): Eukaryota > Metazoa > Arthropoda > Insecta > Hymenoptera > Cynipidae > Belonocnema > Belonocnema kinseyi. Next base: position 93,153,846 of record NC_046663.1, on the reverse strand, counting down.
ATAAAATCTATCCAATCATTTTGAATGTCATTTTATGCTACATATGATACCTCTTAATAATTTTTATCATCTTCAACATTTTTTGTAATTGAAATTTATGATTATAGTTTTTAATGCGAAATTCTGAAATGTTTGAGTTCTTGGAGCTTGCTTCGCTTCAAAGGATTAAATGACTTTAAGAAGTATTACATTTTTACGATAATTAAGTTTAAACTTATTCTCACTATTGAAAAGTCTTGTATTTATTTTATTTTGTGAGATTCAAATTGCGAACTATAAAAATTATTAGTTGAAGATTTAAATGTTAAAATAAACGTCAAAACAAGGAATTTTTCGATTGCTTGACCATTCGGATTTTGAGAGTACATCAGATTTCAAGTACAATCGAACCTCGGACACTGTAGCTTTGGACACTGTCACACCCATCGGCATATAGAAATGGACCGGTAACGCTTTGGGGAGAACTGAAATGGGCTCTAGAGAGAGAGAGAGAGAGAGAGAGAAAACATATAAGACGTAGACCTGCCTTTATCTATTTCAGGACTCTGCCAAGTGATTTGGTGGCCCCGGATATTGCCTAAATATTCCTCACGGTTTAATTAAAAAAAAAGATAAACAATACATTAGAAATTCGTAGTTATAATAAATTCAATTTGAAAAAACATTCATGTAAAATAACCTGTTTCAGATAGATTATATTAAAAACTTGGTAACCTTGAATTCTTCTTGAAATTGGATTGAAAATGCTACAATAATAATCGTTTTGTGAGTTCAAAAATAATGTAAAAACTGTTAAAAATTTGAACAATATTTCTATAACATAAAAAATAATCATTTGTATTGCATAGGTACAAAACTTCATACTTTGAGGTTTTGTTTTTGTTGTAACATTTTTCATTTTACTATATTCAATAACTTTACTTACGTATGAAAACATATCCCCGTATAAACGTCTTGACAATGCCCACAAACTATACAGGCTGCCACCATTTTTTATATTTATTTACAATAAATTATAATTAAATAAATTATAAATAAATCAATTCTGAAAAGTGCGATAAACGTCACATTATTGGGGCACTCGCGACACAAAGCACGGTCCTATGCTGCGCCGAACTTCACCCAACGAAAATATTCTTGACCAATCAGCTTTATCTAGAAAGAGATAGGTGTACGTCTCATATGTTTTTTCTCTCTCTAGAGCCCATTACCGTTCTCCCCACAGCATTACCGGTCCATTTCTATATGTCGATGGTCACACCTCAGACACTGTCATCAGCTGTTTCGCAGATACTGTAAGAATCAGGTGATCAACCCAGTGCCGTCGCATCCTCGAAGCCCCTTCTCTGAGATGTGTAGTACATATGTACTTAGTTTTGCACAATTAGTTAAGTGAAAAGTGCACTTTAAATTTTTCCTAATTGAAATTTTATATTTTAACTTTACCGGGCGTTGAAATGTCTGAAGTCGCTTACACTAGCTGATGCGCAAGCAGTCAAGATAATGCAGGTTAAAGGTTAAATTACGTTAACCGAGGCTTTTATATTGGTTTTGTGAAATAATAATGGGATATCAACAATATTAAAGATTTAAAAAGGCTCTTATAAGAGATTTCAAATATTTCACAAAAATTTTAAAGATTTTAGAAATCAGGTTTCAAAGATTTCAAAACATTTCAAAGATTTAAAACGATTTCAAATTTTTTAAAGCTTTTAAATGTTTTCACAAAGATTTTAAATACTTCAATGATTTTAAACGAATGAAAAAGATTTCAGAAAGATTTTATACATATTTTAGAGATTTAATACAAATTGTATAAAGATTTAAAAAGAATAGAAGAATTTCAAAGGTTTTAAAATGGGCAGAATAAACCTTATTTCAAAGGTTTTAAAATATTTCAAAAATTTTGTATTATTTAAAAAGGTTTCGATAAACATGAAAAGATTTCATTGATTGTAAACAAACCCAAAATATTTCAAGAACATAGATTAAAAAAAGAATTTACAAATATTTCATAAAATGTTCAAAAGATTCCAAAAGATTTTACAAAGAATTCTAAAGATTAAAAATATTTCACAAACATCTTAAGGATTTTAAAGACTTTACAAAGATTTTAAACTTTTTAAAAAGGCTGCACAAAGAAGACTTATGTTCGCAAACAATTAAGTCTTTGTGTAATGTATTTTTCTGCTTTCTTTATACATTTTTGGCAAAAAAGTGAAGTGGCTTGTTTACCTGAAATGTATAACAAATGATTATTTCATTATTGGATTAATGCACGCTTACGATTCTGCAATACTCGAAATTAGTCTTAAAACAAACTACTACTTTTAGCGTAAGCCAGGAAAAACGACGTGGACGTAGCAGTTTTCTGTTCCCTTCGGCGACCACTAAAATCACGATCAAGAACTTCTCGTGCTATCGCTAATTAGTGTGCCGGACAACCATCATGTTGAAGCCACATGTTCTTCCGTATTTCTAAGCTCAAGTCTTCAAGCAATATTGGCAGTTCATTTTCCAAAATGTCTGGATATTTTGGACCATTTAAGCTGCCTTCAATAATCAGGGGACCGATCAGTTTGTTGTCAATTATTCCACACCATACGTTGTCAGTCCATGGACGCTGGTTTTCGATTTCACGAAGCCACTGCGGATATTCGATACTTCAGTAGTGCATGTTGTGTCGATTAACTATTCCATGTTTCGTAAAAGACGACTTGTCAGAGAATAATACATAACGAAAAAAGTTGGGATTTTGTTGTATTTGTTCACGTGCCCACTGACAAAAAGCTACTCGATTTTCGAAATCAACGTCATGAAGTTCTTCATGTAAATAGACATGATACGGGTGAAATTTATTACGTTTTAAAATTTTCTAAACACTGCTCTGAGACATTCCGGAACCACGAGCAATTTCTCGTGTACTGACGTGAGGATTATTGGTCACTGCAGCTAATACAGGTAATTTCATTATTTTCTTAAGTGACTGTTGTTGTACGGGTCTTTTTCTTAGGTTAAACACTTCCATCGGCAGTAAATTTTGTGATAGTACGATACAATGAAGCATGTTACCCAATTATATTTGGAAAACGCTGAGCGTAGAGATTGTGAATCCATTGTAAAGTAGTATTCGGAATAATATTTGATCCAACTAAAATGATTCTTGTCTTAAATGTATTTTTTCTAATTTACTGTATTTAAGGAAAAAAAAGTAAACACTTTCGTATTGCTTCGATAGCCTACGCTGACCTCAATCTACAATAATGCCATAGCTAAAATTTAGGAATATTCAGGAAACACCGTTAATGTAAACTTATTACAAAATAATCACTTCTCAAGAACGGACATAAGTTTTGGCATGTTTTTCAAAATAATAATTACCAAAGAGATCCGAAGCTCTATTGCCTTCATTTTGAACCGACTCAAAAAAGAAGGAGGCACGACCTATGTTCATCGCGATGTATTTTTTTTTTTATGTACGAGTTTTTATTTCACTTGTTCAACGATTCTGTAGCGATTTGATAAATTCTTTTTTTCCGTGGTCAGTTATTTCGCAAAGAAAGTGGAGTATTTTTTATTGTTAATATATTGTAGAATCGTAAGCGTGCATTCTCAATAAGAGTAAAATAAAGAAAAATTTAATTTCGTCGATTACAGCACCGTCTATCGAAAAACGAGAAAAATGTTTAAGACCAATCAAACGCATTTTTATTCAAAGAATCCGAATATGCAATAAAAAATAGGTGTTCCCATTTAAGATTTCGAACTTGCCCCCACTCTCACCCCCAAGGGGTCGATGTGGGGGAATCAATTTTAACATCTGTGTACGCACTCCTCAGAGTGATTAAATTTTGATTTATTACATTTTTTCATAGAGTGCCCCTGTACCAAGGGTTTCTGCTAAATATGGTTACAAAAATAAATAGGCAGTCGCGGACAATACCCCAGGGGTAGTCTCGAAGAAATTAACCCCTAAGCAGAGGTGTAAAAACCGTGCCGAAAGCTGAATGGCAACTAGGTGAGGTGTCTAGAACGGTGACTATACCGGGCGACCTCTCAGAGTACGCAGCCTTATCGTTGCATGCGGGGCTCTACAAGGATAGACGAACCCCTTTCCCTAGCTTCTCGTGGGATCAACAATGACAGCACCAAACATAGTTGTAGTAACTGCGGTTCAAAACAACAGAACGCGCAGGGCTCCCGACAGAGTACTACGATGCGAGTTGGCCCCTGAACGGGGTTACATGGCACGGCAGCATGCTCTGTGGTACAAGAAACACCCAAAGCTGTCGCACTTTTCGCAACAACGTCTGCGAAACCATGCAGAAATACTCCGAAAAAGGGGATATGTAAGCGGAACGCCTACTCTGCCACAGCTAGAACAAGCCGGAAAAAGAGAAAGTGAGGCGATACTAAGACCAACCGCGGGCAGGCATCCAATAGAGGAAGAGCGATGCTTTATGACCCGGAGAAACATCAACACCAAGGTTTCTCTCAAGTCTAAAGATCTGGCTCAAATGGATGACGAGCTTCGTGGACATTTTTCCGAAGAATCCGACCTCGGAGCTATCAATTATTGTGTGTATAATGCAGCGAGAGCTTTGACCGATGCCAACCGTAAAACAAAACCAACGGTTGATCATAACATCAAAAGACGAATGCATCAACTTGCCATACAAAAAGGCTGAACAAGACAGTACGCGTCCCGCATTCACTGTGTGATTAACTACATCACATCTGGAAGGAATTTTACCGCTAAGGTTCTAAAGTTCACGCGCGAACTCCGGACCAGTTATCACACACTTAACAAGTCAAAGCTGCTGACCATCAGGCAGCATAGAATGCCCACCCATCACTACCGAGAAGGTGAAAAAAGTATTAAGAGGGATGAAGAACTATTCCGCACTGGGACCAGATTGTATCAAAACCTTCTGGTGGAAGAATTTTCCTCCAACCCATCAACATTTGGCCCGTATTTGCACCTCATACTTAAAGTCGGTAGAGCCGATTCCGGAGTGGTTGGTAGAAGGGCGCACAATACTCCTGCCGAAAATAGACAACTTAGCTGACCCGAAGAATTACAGGCCAATCACTTTTCTGAACACACTGTATAAGATATTCACAGTTATTCTAAATAATAAGATTGTTCGGGCAATTGAACCTGTATGGCAAAAAATGTATGAACAACGAGGCTCAAAGAAAGGCGTAGTGGGATGTCGGGAGAACATGCTCATCGATAGATGTGTCTGCAAAGATGCAGCATTCTACCAGCATGACCTATCGATGGCCTGGATTGATTATCGGAAAGCTTTCGATTCTACCTCCCGTAGATTTATCATCTGTCTTTTGGAAAGCTTAAAGGTTCATCCGCAACTCGTTAGGTACATAGAAAGAGTGATGCCGCTTAAGAAAACCAGATTTACTATCTTATCTGGAAGGAATCGTGTGACAATTAAGAAAGTCACCTTTCAGAGAAGTGTCTTTCAGGGCGGCACCATGAGCCCACTCCTCTTTTGCCTTACATTATTGCCACTATCTCTAGCACTTCGCCATTCCGACGGGTACTTGTGCGGCAAACCTGCGAATCGAAAGTACAGTGTCATTCATGTATTTTGCATGGACGATCTCAAGATCTATTCTAAAAACAAAGAGCAACTACATCTAGCTCTAAGGATTGTCGAACGATATACTAAGGAAATTGGAACGGAATTTGGGTTAAAAAAATGGGCCAAGGTTTATTTAAAGCGAGGAAAACTTAATGGCATCCCTGAAGATCCTGAGCTCGTTAATAGAAACGATATATGACACCTTTGCTATGGAGAGACTTATACATACCTAAGCGTGCCACAGAGCCGCATCTATAAAGGATACTCTCCGAAGCAGATACAAACGTGTCATTCGGCAAATTTGGTCTTCCGAACTGTCGGCGAGGAACAAAGTATCTGCAACGAACATGCTTGCCGTCCCGGTAGTACTCTATTCATTTAGAGTAGTTCCATGGATGAAGAGCGAGCTCAGATCCCTTGATATCGGGATAAGAAAGGTCATGCACATGAATAAAAGCATGCATCTTAATTCTTCTGTTCCGCGACTGTACTTCGCACGCCGTCAAGGTGGTCGCGGAATATTGAGTCTTAAATGTCTTTACAACAGGATTATTCTGGGTACAGTACATAGAGTCGCAAATGAAAGAGACCCTCTTCTTAAAATGGTCAAGAATCACGAAGAAGTGGGCAAAGGAGCGTTTCTGCACAAAGCAGCGGAGGAGGCTGCCGAAGCACTCGGACTTAACTTCAGTATTAGGGGTGAGCAAAATGCATCAAATCTTATCTATCTTGAGTACTCACTCCTGAAAGCCCGGATTAAGAAAGCAATAGATAAAAACTTTCGCGAACAGCTCCTTGATAAAAGGCTGCACGGTATTTTCCACATAAATGTGGAGGATCAGTCAATGTCGTGTGAGCTAACATTTGCTTTCCTTAAATCGCTTGAATTGAAGTCTGGTACGGAGGGTTTCATTTTGGCATGCCAAGACGGTGTCATTTCCACTTTAACATAACGTCGCCACATTTTGAGCCAAGACATTCCCGATGATAGCGTGCCATGCACACCCCGAGCGTTAAGCTCACATACTATCTACATAGTTGTCCAACTCATGCGAGAATGACCTACATCCAAAGGCACAATGCGACACTAAGATTGCTTTATTACCATCTCTGTCACTCTTACGGCATTAACCTTAATATCACTTCTCTTAATGCTCCTAGGGAAATCGAGTCAATTGTCGAGAATGGGAAGTGCCGCATATGCTGGCACTTTACATTCTCGACAATTGTTTCTGTTGCACACTCGAGGGCAGACATGGTTCTTCTTGACTTCGAGAAGCGAACGATGTTCATTATCGAATTTTCGGCACCAGCTGGCAATGTAATGATTATAAACATTGCAATGATGAATCTGAGACTCAAATGATGAGAGGTAACAAGCAGCGAATTATTCTTTTAAGCTGGGTGTTCAGCGACCTTAAAAATTTCGTCTCCGCCACTATAGAATGTTAAAGTATACATCTTTGCGATATTTGACTTAGAAAATAATAAAAATTATTAGCTGAAATCTTCAATATTAACTCATCTTCAGAATAGACCTTCTTATTCTAGACGTCGACAGTGCGCACGTGCCCGGATTTTACGTCATTTTCGTATTTTTCGAACAGTTTTGTGCCGAAATATATGGAAAATATTGTAAATAAAAATAACAACGAAAAAATATTTTCTTTCTTTGCTAACGTTTGCTTACATATTAAATGAAGCATTGTTATCGGGGTTTCGAACCTCCTAAAGTTGTTGATAAAAATAAAATATATTTAATACTTTTACTTAAGAACGCAAAACTGTTATATTTATGTATTTATAACTAGTTTATATGAAAGAAGGAAAATTTGTTAGTACATTCCTTATACCAGGTAATCACTAACAAATGGCTTTTTATTGTCTAAACTTGAAAAAGAGAAGTAGAAAATATAATATTGTGTTATTTTATATTCGTATGAATATTAAATATTTACTCAAAGTTCTGAACTGCAAATCTTGTATAAAAGAAAATATTTATACCTGCCATACAAAACCTCAACTAACCTTTCCACTAAATCATGTTTGTTTCCTTTTAATGGTGGTTTTCTACATTTAGGACATCGTTTCAGCTGCTCAATACTGTGCTCTTCTACTGATTCGTGCACTAATTTTGATCCTGGAACATCATCTTCCGTGAGTTTCGCCGAATTTTTAAGCACTTTTTAGAAGATGACAGATGCCAACAGGTGCAAATAATGGCCTTGTCGCTGCACTCTGCACGTTTTTCACCGTTTTTTTTTAATAGACTTAGAAATGTTTTACCTTAAAAATCTCTGTTATTTACAAATTATTTTGTTGTTATTATTATTAACAATATTTTCCATTCATTTCGACACAAAACTGTTCGAAAAATACGCAAATGACGTAAAATTTCGGCACGTGCGCACTTCCGACGTCTAGAATAAAAAGCTCTATTAGAATGAGCCATGGCCATATAACGGAATTTTCCAGAGTTTCACCTCTCGGTTTTTGAGTATACACCATATTAAAAAACATTAATAAAGATTTCAAAATGTTTCAAGGATTTAAAAATATTTAAAAGGATTTTGAACATTTTATAAAGGCGTGATTATCAGATTTTAAATACTTCATAACAATTTCACAAAGATTTTTAAACTTTTAAAAGATGTAAAGGGTTTTCAAAAATTTTGAAAAGATTACAGTTCACCAGATTTCAAAGATTTTAAAACATTTGGAACATTTAAAAAGGTTTCAAAACATTTCAGAAGATTTTTTTTACTAATTACAGATTTCAAATAATTCAATGATTTCCACGAATAAAAAAGATTTCGCAAACAACGATTTAAGAAACATTTCCCAAAGAAACCACGTCCCGAGAATTTTTGTGAACACATTCTGATATTATATTACATTGTTTTTAATTCGTAACTAATTATTTATTTGAAATTCGCGGTGAATCCTGGGGAACATGACCTTTTTTCAGAATTTGGTTATACGTATATTTTGCACACGTCTTCTGAGTCTCGAAGCCTTTGACCAATCAGCGCAACATCTCTAGCGCGGGAGATTTGGAAACCGAATTAAAATCACCTATATAGTACTTTTTTGCATCACACAAAGGGAAAACGGGTTGCATTGTATGCTACAGTTTATATTCCCTATGAGTACATGGTAAACGTCCTTACTGTATATATATATATATATATATATAAATCCGTTGAAAATCACTTAAAATCATATAAATATCTTTGGCAATACTTAATATTTTCTTAAATTTCTTGAAATTTTAAAAAATACCCGAAAACCTTTTAAGTCTGATATAAAATCTTTCGAGATCGTTATGAAGTTTAGCAAATTCATTTCAATCACACAAATTTTGCTTTATTTTTCCAAAAGGCCTTAAAATCTTTGAAACGTTATTAAATACCTTTATTAATTCTTAGGCAATCCCTTTGACTGTTGTAAAATTTTTTAAATCTTCTGGATTTCCTTAAAACTTTTAAAAGCTTTGTAAATTCCTTAAAATATATAATTAAAACCCCTGGGAATGCAACGAATTTCCTTGAAAGGTGTTAAAACCTCTTGAAATCCCTCGATGTTTTTTTTTTAATTTTTTTAAACTTTTAAGAGTGTAAACACAAAAATTTCTTATACAAAAAAAAATTTAAATTAACTTCAATATAAATAATACAGAGATAAGAAAAAAGATTGTAAGATTATAATGATTTAACCATTCATTTTGCCTGGAAATTATATACTTTGGAGAATTGGGTTTATTATTAAAAAATGTGTATTTTGGCTGGTATTTTTAGAACTCAACAAACCATTTATCGTTCAGATGATATTTCTCAGATATCTCAGAAAGTCTCTGTTGCCATTATTTTGCCTATTAGTTGCTTTTGTGCAATAAATATTCTTTTGGAGGCAAGCATGTCCAGGCAGCTTTTATTCGTCCTGGATTGAGGATAGTTTAAGAAAATTATACAGGACGACAAAATTTGACAAAAGTCAAAATCCAGAAGGCAGACCAAACATTTCGGAAGGATTTTGATGCGCTGAATCCGAATCCGAACTCAAAATTGCTCCTGTACGTCAGGTTTTCAAGATATCCTAACCTAAAAGTGCAAAAGAACGCGTTTTTTTAGCTATTTTTGAGGTTATGTAACTGTATAAGAAAAATGTCTACCACGTAGCGTTTTAACCCATAAACGCTGAGGTGTTCAGATTTATACAACGCATTCTCTGTTGCTGACGGTACGATATTTTTTCTTCAAAATATTATCTCAGGGGTTTCCGAGGGTGCCCTTTCTATTGCCGGTGTCACGTTTTTGTTATAACCCCTAGAAGATCCAATATGGCGGGCACAATTTAGGGTTTTAAAAAAGAACAAAGGATCCCGCACAAAAAACCAACAAAAAAGCGTACAGTCGTTTGAAACCAAACTTTGCACATTGATAAAACAATTAAAAATATGGAACACGTATCTTTTCATTTCTACTGAAGCCGTTTCCTAGGGGTAGAAACCACCCCTAACAAGCCACAAGCATGCTAACCCACCTTACTCTGGGAACAATAAGTTTAGTCGCATATTTTTCTTAGAATAATGAAGTTCCATGTCACAAGTGGGTTAACCCACCTACCTGCTAATCCACCTAAACCCAGAAATCACCCTACCAAATCATAAGCAGGCTAACCCACCTAACCCTGGGAGCAGCGAATTTAGTCGTTTACATTTCGTGAAATAATTGAATTCCACACTACAAGTGGGCTAACCTTCAAATGAAATTTTTCAATTTAGCGTATTAACCCATTAACGCCGAAATGATATTCCATTGTCCCTTGAAAATGTTATCTGAGGGGTTTTCGGGGGTTCCTTTTCGATTGGCTCAGTTTTTTGTTATAACTCCTAGAAGAGCGAATATGGAAAACAGTTAGGGCTTTAAAAAAAATTTACTACGACGGTAGTTCAATAAGTCCTTAGAATGACCAACACATGGCGCGCGAATCGCTCCAAATCATCTGTTTTCGGTCTGCACCACTCCCGGCTAGATATATGGTCACAGTCCACATCTTCTGAGTTTACGTGTTTTTATAACCAATTGAAAAAAAAAATTGTTCGATAAGAAAAATGGAAAAAAACGAGTTCAGAGCGGTAATC
>NC_046663.1:93137526-93142997 GCF_010883055.1 Belonocnema kinseyi | reverse complement strand
CCGTATTCACCAGATTTAGCCCCCAGTGACTTTTTCTTATTTCCAAACTTGAAAAAATGGCTCGGTGGACAGAGATTTCCAGACAACGAAGACGTCATTTCCAGCTTACTAAGGCAAGACTTAATATTTTCCAGCCACTTAAGGCTGGACTTGAGATTGTACAGCTAAACAAAAAAGTACTTAATATTTTGCAGCCAATTATGGCAAGCTTTTGGATTTCGCAGCCAATTAAGGCAAGACTTTAGATTGCCCAGCCAATTATGGCAAGCCCTTGGATTTCCCAGCCAATAAAGGCAAGACTTTTTATCGTCCAGCCAGTTCAGATAAGAATTTGAATCGTCCAGCCAGGCAAGGCAAGACTTACGATTGCCCAGCCAGTTAAGGCAAGACTTACGATTGTATGTCCAATGAAGGTGAAAGTAATTGCTTGTTTTCTTATGGAAACGTTCACGCTTTATGTCAAACGATCGTTGAAGAGACTTTCGTTTACGACTAGTAGGGTCATTATCATTTCTTTGCAAAAAACTAGCAATAGTCGGCCATCATTCTTACATCGCATCGACCTTGATAATATTGCTCTTTTTGGTGAAAGTCTTGATAAAAGCGTTCGCTCATTTTTCCACTGAATGCTCCAACATTTTCTGGGAAATAATCCAAATGAGATTTGAGAAAATGTAATTTCATACTCATCAAACAACCTAATCTTTTTAAATTCTTTAACATACTAGATACAATAGTTCTAAACTTTGGGTCTCGATTGTTCCCTAAAAATTTCTGTACAACATCTTTGAAACTCAACCATGCATCCTTTTCAATAGATGTTATGGTTTTGATAAAGTCATCATCTTTGATAAGTATTCTTATATCAGGCCCAACAAAAATACTTTCCTTAACTTTGGCATCACTTAAATGCGGAAATGTAGATCTGAAATAATGGAAACATTCTCCTTCGGTGTTTAGGGCTGTCACAAATTGCTTCATGAACCCTAGTTTTATGTGGAATGGTGGCAATAATACTTTCTTTCTGTCAACAAGACTTTCATAAACAACATTTTACTAAACAACTGTCCACTCTAATCTTTCTGGCCATTTCTCCGTTATCCAATGTACATCCCTTGCACGACTGTCCCAAAGGCTAAGAAAACAAGGGTATTTAATGTTTCCTGATTTGCCAACCTATTATAAGATTTATCATTTTAAAGTCTCTACGAATAAGCCAATTATGGACATTGTATTTTATTTTTATTAGGAGTAATTGGAAAGTATCATAAGATTGCAGTGTACTTATTTCCATTATGTAATAGTACTGCTTTCAGACTTTCTGTAGACGAATCTATGAGAAGACGCCAATCCTCTGGCGTATATAAGTTTATTTTATATAAATTAATGAGTCCTTCGATATCCTTGCAATACATAATCCCACTGTCCATTGAGAAGTACTTGATAAACTTTTCTTCTCTATTTCTGTAAACAGTTACTCTAGTGCCAGGTAACAATAGTTTCCTCTCTTTGAGTCTTGAAGCGCAAAGCTCAGCTTTATCTTTTGGAAGATCAAGGTCACGTATAAAATCCTCTAAATCGTCTTGGTCAAAAAATTTAGGACTTTGATCATCTGATTCTTCCCAAGAAGAATCTTCAGTTGCATTAGGATCTTCAGTATCCATTGATTCGTGCGTTGATCGGTCACTTTTGTTTTCAGAGTGATTTCTAATACCAATCTTGGCTGGTGTAACACTTTCTACATCAGGGTAAATGCTCTTCTCTTGGTACTTTCATCTTCCAATTTGATAAATTTAATCTACAAGCATGACAAATTGAGGTTGATACCCACGGATTATCCAAATTTTTCATTGAAGTCCCATAACAGTTGAAGTATGACGTTTTTATCGAATCATTAATTGAACGACGGTATTTCTCCGTTTCATACTTTCCTCAAACGTGATAAAACGTATTAACTTTCTTAGCACAAGGAGTTCTTGAACTCATTTTTTTTCTTCTAATGAACAGTAGCGTGGAAATTCTAAGACTCACTATATACAAAAATCACGATCGACACGAAATGTAACCGCTAGACAGATTTCAAATACAAAAAGAATTTTATTACCTACGCATCCAACCGTTAGCCCGCCACTCAAACGTGTTCTCTAACACGGAAAGATTTGTAGCAAAAAACGAATTTCATCACCTACGCATAACACGTCACAAAAGCGTCGCCAGCTCAGAGCTGCTAGATCGTGGATGAAATTTACCCCCACCATACCTACCGTTTGGGAGCCGCAAAACAGAAGGTGCATGATTACCACTGTGAGTTCGTGTCTAAGCCGAAAAAGCACGATTCGACTTTAGTTTTATGCTGTACGACGATTGCCGTTCTGAAAGCTTCGGAAGACTTCGGTGGTCTTATTTTTAGATCTCGATCCCCATTTGAAAGAAATGGAAGAAATTGCCAAATTTAATGTTTCGCGTGATTCTTCATTTCATGCATGAGTCGATTTTGGGGTTATGTTTTTCAGGTGTATATAGTATGAATATTATTACTATTATATATATATTATTAATGTTAATATAATAATTATAATATACAACATTAATTTTAATTAATAGTTGACTAAATTTTAATAGATTTAGTTAAACTTTCAACAAAAAACAATTAGTTTTCTGCAAAAAAGAATTTGAATAAAATACAAAATTTAAAAAAAAATTGTTAAATTTGTTTTAAACAAAATATTAAAATTTTTAAACAAAAAGTTACATTTTTATCCAAAAGGCTGAATTGTATATAAAAAAAGGCATTTTTAATAAAATACGTGAACTTTGCACAAAAGAAATTTATTTTCCACCAAGTCTAATTTTCTATACAAAAATTAATGTTTAATCATAGTTAAATTTTCGACAAAAAAGATTAATTTTCTCATAGTTAAAAGAAATTAATTTTTAAGCAAAAACAAAAATTCTACAAAATAGTTAAATTTTCAGAAAAGAAATTTTTTCAACTAAATTGATAAATCATCAACCAAAAAAAAACTAAAACAAAGCAGTTCCACTTTCAACCGGAAAAAAAGCAAAAAAATTGTTAAAATTCTTTGAAATTGCTTTAAATTATTGAATTAAAATTATTTCTTGAAAAAAAAATCCTACTCCATCTTCACTACATTGGGAAACGAACCACAAAACTTCTGATTTCCGGTCAGGAGCTTTTCCAATTAAGCTACTAGAGGGATTAATTCAATTAATTGAAAATTCCTTAAAATATTTTAAAACATCCTAAAATATTTAAAATCCTTTAAAATCTCTTGAAATTTTTCAAAGCTCTTCAAAATTTCTTGCAATTTCAAAAATATCCTAAAATATTTTAAATCCTTCAAGATCTCATACTAAATTATTAAAATCAATTGAAAATTCCTTGGAATCTAGTAAAATATCCTGAGATGCATCAAATCCTTTCAAATCTCATATTAAATTACTGTAATCAATTGAAAAATCCTTGGAACCTTTTATAAAACACAAATATTTCGTAAACCTTCTAAATCTCTTGGAAAATCTTTACATCTTTTAAAGATTTTTAAGGTACTTTGAAGTTTTTTAAACAACCCTGCTATAATTATTAAAATTATTCGAAATTCCTTCAATTTATAAAAATGAATTAAAAATTCAGGGAAATATTTTTAAACATCCTCAAATATTTAAAATCCTTTAAAATATTTTGAAATCTCTTGAAAATTCCTTGAAAATTCAAAAATACCCTAACATATTAAAAATGTTTTACAATCTCATACTACAGTATTGAAATAAATTAAAAATTCCTTTCAATATATTAAAATATCCTAAAATATATTAAATCTTTCAAAATCTCAGATTAAATCACCGTAATCAATTGAAAATTCCTTGGAAAATTGTAAAATACTCTCAAATATTACAATGCCTTCAAAATATTTTGAGATACCTTGACCTTTTTTTAAATATTTTCAAACTACTTTATTTTAAATTCTTTGGAATTCCTTAAAACTAGAATAATGGGATGAAAATTCCTTGACATCTTTTAAAACACTCTAAAATATTTAAAATCCTAAAAAAACTTTTGAAATTTTTGAAAGCTCTTGAAAATTCCTTGCAATTTTGAAAATTCCCTTAAATATTTCAAATCCTTTAAAATACTCGTATCATATTAGATTAATGTAATCAATGAAAATTCCTTAAAATCTTTCAAATTTTTCAAATCCTTCAAAATATTTTGAAATGTCTAGGATTTTTTTTAGGATTTCTAAATTACTTTGAAATTTAAAAAAATAAGCCTTCTAAAAATTGGTTAATTCTTTAAAATTTCTATAAATTATAAAAATAAATTGAAAATTCCTTGACATCTTTTAAAACATCCGCAAATATTTCAAATACTTAAAAATCTTTTGAAATCTCTTGAAATTGCTAAGGCTTTAGATTGAAATTTAAAAAAGAGAAAAGTTTCAAAACGTTATATATTGAAATGTTTGTAGATTAGAGCTTTGAAAATGGAATCAATAAAAATTCAAAGCTTTCAAAATTTGCAATTATTCAATAAGAATAATTTTCAACTTGATGGGGTTGAAGTCT
Organism: Belonocnema kinseyi; assembly: GCF_010883055.1. Taxonomy (NCBI): domain Eukaryota; kingdom Metazoa; phylum Arthropoda; class Insecta; order Hymenoptera; family Cynipidae; genus Belonocnema; species Belonocnema kinseyi. The sequence continues at coordinate 93,138,410 of NC_046663.1, read as the reverse complement.
TCAAATTTAGAATTGTAAACTTGGCAGTTTATTTATAAAAAATTAATAATCATAAATAAATTGAATGCGTTCAAAATTTAAACCTATGTTTTTCAATTGGACAATCTGTAAATTAAATTATTAAAGACTGAAATTTAGAAAACCGAAAAATTTTAAAACATTAAAAATTTAACAGTTTGTAGATTAGTTAAACTACTCAATTATAGTTTAAATAGAAATGACTCGATTTAAAGTTTAACTATTTCTAAAACGATATTTGTATATAATTATAAAATTATATATAATTAAAAATTTGTCATAAGGACAACCACAGGATTTCGCCGGGAGCGGGTGCTAATCTGAAAAATTGCACCCGCTTCCAGCGAAATCGCGGTAAAATTTCAGCCATAACCACGTCTCACAACCGTGAGATAGGTGGTTACAGTCTGTAAAGGAATCAATACGACGATCCAGCAAAAGCCTCGTGGTCCCTCAGAACACGGAGCGACCCAAGGACAACCGCCTTCTGCATTATTCCCGCAAGTGTTCTAGCATATTGTTGACACACAGGGATGCTTTTTAGGCTATTAGCAAGTGAAAGCTTGGCACCTCCAAGAGCGCCGATGATAAGGACGATCAGTTTAACAGAATATTCCGGGTACAATCGTTGCAACTCCCTTATAAGGTTTCGATACCTCTCTTTCTTTTCATTCTCCTTGGCTATGATATTTTTGTCAGCTGGTGTCGAAAATTCGATAACGAACATGGTTCGCTTCTCGAAGTCAAGAAGAACCATGTCAGGACTCGAGTGAGCAACAGAATCAATTGTCGAGAATATAAAGTTCCAGTATATACGGCACTTCCCATTCTCGACAATTGACTCAATTTCCCTAGGAGCATTTAGA
>NC_046663.1:93124991-93137426 GCF_010883055.1 Belonocnema kinseyi | reverse complement strand
CCAAGAGATTTTAAAGGATTTCAAATATTTCAGGATGTTTAAAAAGATTTCAATGAATTGTCAATTCATTTTTATAATTTAAAGGAATTTCAAAGAATTTAAAAAATTATAACAAGGTTGTTCAAAAAAACTCCAAAGTACCTTAGAAATGTTTTTAAAAAATTTCTAGATATTTCAAAAGATTTTGAAGGATTTGAAAAATTTGAGAGTATTTAAAAATTTTCCAAGGAATTTTCAATTGATTACGGTGATTTAATATGAGATTTTGAAAGGTTTAATATATTTTTTATTAGTTAATTATTTTTAAACAGTTAAATGTTTAAACAAAAAGTTAAATTTCCATCCAAAAAGTTGAACTGTATACCAAAAAAGGCATTTTTAATAAAATACATGAACTTTGCACAAAAGAAATTTATTTTCCACCAAGTCTAATTTTTCAAAAAAAATTAATGTTTAATCAGTTAAATTTTGGACAAAAAAGATTAATTTTTTGTTAGTTAAAAGAAATTTATTTTCAAACAAAAACAAAAAAAAATTCTACAAAAAAGTTAAATTTTCAGAAAACAAATTTTTTCAACTAGTTTGATAAATCATCAACCAAAAACCAACTAAATTTTCAACAAAACAGTTCCACTTTCAACCAGAAAATTTGAAAAAAAATAGTTAAAATTATTTGAAATTACTTTGAATTATTGAAATTATTTGAAAAATCCTTGGAATGTTTTAAATCGTTTCAGAAACTCGATTAATTTCTATTAAAACTTTAATTAAATAGTTCGATTAATCTACAAACAGTTAAATTTTTAATGTTTTAAAATTTTTTCTGTTTTCTAAATTTCAGTCTGACATAATTTCATTTAGAGCTTGTCCAATTGAAAAACATACATTTAAATTTTGAACGCATTCAATTTATTTATGATTATTAGTTTTTTATAAATAAACTTCCAAATTTACAATTCTAAATTTGAAGACTTGAACCCCATCGAGTTGAAAATTATTCTTATTGAATAGTTGAAAATTTTTTAAAATTAAATTTTTAAAGCTTTGAATTTTTATTGATTAAATTTTCAAAACTCTAAACTACAAACATTTCCAAGTTTTCAAGGAATTTTCAATAGATTACAGTAATTTAATATGAGATTATAAAGAATTTGATGCATCTCAGGATATTTTACTAGATTCCAAGGAATTTTCAATTGATTTCAATAATTTAGTATGAGATTTTGAAGAATTTAAAATATTTTAGGATATTTTTAAAATTGCAAGAAATTTTCAAGAGCTTTGCAAAATTTCAAGAGATTTTAAAGGATTTTAAATATTTTAGGATGTTTTAAAATATTTTAAGGAATTTTCAATTAATTTCAATAATTTAAAGCAATTTCAAAGAATTTTAAATATTTTTTTTTCATTTTTCCGGTTGAAAGTGGAAGTGCTTTGTTAAAAATTTTGTTTTTTTTTGGTTGATGATTTATCAATTTATTTGAAAAAATTTTTTTCTGAAAATTTAACTATTTTGTAGAATTTTTGTTTTTGCTTAAAAATTAATTTCTTTTAACTATAAGAAAATTAATCTTTTTTGACGAAAATGGAATTACGATTAAACATCAATTTTTGTATAGAAAATTATACTTGGTGGAAAATAAATTTCTTTTGCGCAAAGTTCACGTATTTTATTAATAATGCCTTTTTTCATATACAATTCAGCCTTTTGGATAAAAATTTAACTTTTTGTTTAAAATTTAAATATTTTGTTCAAAACAAATTTAACAAATTTTAAAAAAATTTTGTATTTTATTCAATTTTTTTTGCAGAAAACTAATTGTTTTTTGTTGAAAGTTTAACTATATCTATCAAAAGTTAGTCAACTATTGATTGAAATTAATGTTATATTTTATAATTATAATATTAACATAAATAATTTATATAATAGTAATAATATTCATACTATATACACCTGAAAAACATAACCCCAAAATCGACTCATGCTTGAAATGAAGAATCACGTGAAACATTAAATTCGCCAATTTCTTCCATTTCTTTCAAATGCGGATCGGGATATAAATAGAAGACCACCGAAGTCTTCCGAAGCTTTCAGATCGGCAATCATCGTACAGCAGAAAACCGAAGTCGAATCGTGCATTTTCGGCTTAGACACAACTCACAGTGGTAATCATGCACCTTCTGTTTTGCGGCTCCCAAACGGTAGGGATGGTAGGGGTAAATTTGATCCACGATCTGGCAGCCCTGCGCCAGCTCAATGAGCCAGCTAGGGATCGAAGACTGTCTGCGCCGTAGAACGGCGCGCACACACAGGGAATGTGAACATTAGAATGCACACAGAGTGCGCAGTAGCATTCCGCGCAGTCCGTCTTCGTTTTATCAATTTGCGAAGTTTGGTTCCAAACGACTGCACGATTTTTTGTTGGTATTTTGTGCGAGATCCTTTGTTCTTTTTTAAAGCCCTAAATTGTGGCCGCCATATTGGTTTTTCTAGGGGTCATAACAAAAAACTGACACCGGCAATAGAAAGGGCACCCTCGAAAACCCCTGAGATAATATTTTGAAGAAAAAATATCGTAGCATCAGCAATAGAGAATGCGTTGTATAAATCTGAACACCTCAGCGTTAATGGGTTAAAACGCTAAAATAAAAAATTTCAAATTACAATATTTTGGTGAAAAACAAAGATATCCTAATAAATGGAAGTAAGTTTGAAAGGGGAAGATTAGTACTTTCAAATTCCATGTTAGCTGACGTACAGGAGCAATTTTGAGCTCGGATTCGGATTCAGCGCATCAAAATCCTTCGGAAGTGTTAGGTCTGGTCTCTGGATTTCAAATTTGTCGGCCTGTGTTATTGATTTCCTTCCACTTATATCTTATGGACCATAAATAAATAATTTTTCTTAAATTCTTCTCCAACGATCCCTTAAGAAATTTACAGATTCAAAAAAGTGTATAATATAGTGCCTCAAAGGTTCAGTAATTATTTTCATAAAATATACTTTTTTTAAAAATAAAACACCGAAACATATCTGTAAGCTGAGAGCACGTAGAATGTTATATGGAAATTGATCGCCAACCGAGTTTAAAGCTCTCCCCTTTAAGGCAAGAGGCGTGATCACATTTATACGGGGTGCCTTTTTTCTCTTAGTAAAGTGAATCTTTTCAATTTAAAAATAACAAGACCATCTTATATGGTTTTAGCTTTACTATTATCTTTTAAAGTTAATTTGTTTTTGTTTTTTTCAAACGCTTATTTTTTCCGAAATAAAAACACCTTTAATTTTTTGGTTTAAAAAATCATGACTATTTGAAAATACTTTATCCTTTTGATTCTTTCATTTTTTTCAGAAATAAATATGTCATTCAAACTGTATGAAATTGTTAGACATCTAATTTAAAAATTATAATTTTATCACCTCCAGCTTAAAGTTGTTCAACGACTATGGCTATGTATACCAAAATTTCTAATTTTTGACATTATTATGATTTTATTTTTAAAATGTTCAAAATTAAATTATGTTGCTGTTCTCTCTTTGTCCAGTTTTTTGACATTGTACTCACAATCGATGTGTCACTTCTGATAAATTTATAAGAATGTGGAACTTACCTGAAACAAAAAATATAGAACATGTTAGTAATTTATTATATCATTATACGTGATTATTAGAGATTCATGTTTTCATTGAAAAATTTTAAGACCATTTTTAGCAGAAATACCCCTATTTTGTATATTAAAGATCAATTTCAAATTTTAAGTTGTTAAGTTGAATAGAAGCTAAAAAATAATATATCGTATGATAAATAATTTCTATCAATTTAGAACATTTCCTGTATATCAGTAGATGCAAAACCAATGCTAGTTATTTCCTATTTTGTTTATGTTAATTTTTGGACATTTATTTATACAGTTAAGCAGTTTGAAGCCTGATATAATCATACATAGAATTAAATTACGTTATCGCCCATCGTCAAATTGTGTTTATAATATAACACTTCTGAATTTTTTTGTTTGAATTAAGCTTCCACATGATATATTATTTTTAACAGAAACAAAATTCAAAGGGTCTGTCTCTCCAAATCCTAATAATCCATTGCTTGATACGATCATTGATTATCCTCGATCAATGCTGAGGGTTTACAGTGCTCAGGTTTCACAGCCACAAGTGCTTTGAAACAACGTAGACCATGAATATTCTATTTTCATTAGAAAGTGAATTTCTCTACAGTGTTAACATAATGGATATCAAAATGATTGCGAGATGTGTGTTTAAAGTAATAGTAGTTACGTTGTACAAAAGCTAAAAGCTTTTATTTGTATTATGTAGAAGTGAAAATATAAAATTACCTGAACAACAAATACTATTGAATCGAAGAATTTAAATATCGGGTTGCCGTCTCAGAACAAATATTTATACTCAGAAAATGATTAGATTGAATGAAGAAAATTCTTGTTGTTTAAACTAGAGAATATGGTTATTAGATAGATAATAAATATTGGGTTGACTCAACTAAATAGTTTTGGTTGTTTTAATCTAATATTTTAGTATATTGCGAGTATTTTTATTAATTCAAACAGATACTTTCGTTTATTTAATCAAATAGTTTGTTAACTCAACAAAAATTTGTTAGACTAAATAAAATGTTCATCTATGCACAAGAAAATATTTAAATTGGTTCAAGAAACATTTTTTTCTGAGTTTACTACATTCCCATTATTTTCTTTTGTTCATATACATTTTCGTAAGGATTAGCAAAATTACTATATCACTGTATCACTATAGTCACTTTTTTTAAAGGAAGAAGATACGTAAGTCAATTTAATCCATCTCATTCTAGATTTTATCTTAAAGAAAAAAGAAAATTGAATTAATCTATGTATAAAATCTATAGTAATCTACACTGAAAAAATGATTTGTTTAAATCAAAAAAATGTTTATTTGTTCACCCATAGAATATGGTTATTATATGAACAAAAAAATATTAAGTGAGTCTAACTTAATATTTTGGTTATTTTAACCAAATTCTTTGGTAGATTGAGTATTTGTTTAATTTAATAAAAAAATGAAAATGCTTTTTCATATCAGACTTCGCACTCTTTTCCTTATTCCCCTCTTTCTTCCCTTTTTTCTTATTTGTGGTCAAGATTTCATCTATTTTGTTGAAAAGCTATATTTTTTGGTCGAAGATTAAACTGTTTTGTTAAACATTCGTCTTTATGGAATACGTTTTTTTTTTAAAAGCCATCTTTCTTGGCTGAAGGTTTATGTATCTGCTTAAAAATTCAACTATTTGCGGTTGAAAATTGAACGTCTTTGAAAATGCATCTCCCTTGCTTTTTCAGCTATTTGGTTGGCAATTCAACTTTTCAAAATTAAAGTTAACCTAAAAGTTCAAATATTATATGGAAATTGATATCTTTCAATAGACAATTAATCTTTATTATTTGGAAATTCACCTTTTTCTTTTTGGTCAAAGATTTATCATGTTAATTTTTTGTTTACATGGTCTGTAATCAATATTTTTTTAATATTAATTTAAAATTGTGAAAGAAATGGTCTCTAGCTTGGCTGGACAGCATTTTTTCACAATTTTTAATCAACATTTAAAAAATATTGATTATATACCGCGTAGACAAATATAATTGAGACTGAGGGAATCAGAGATTCGGATATAAATAATATCAAGGTAGTAACGTGAATGGAATCAGATCATTTTCTAGTGACCTTTAAGATAACTGGGAAGGGGAAGCGGGGAAAGGAGCTAGCGAGAATAATAGAAAGAAAAGAGAACATGAAGAGAGACCAGAGATATAATGGGAGCGAGTAGGTTATAGACTAGTCTGATATGAGAGTAAGAGCAAGGCATATAGGGAGAATACGGAAGATATCGGGAAGGAAGTGGTTAAGGAAAACGAAAGGGAGTGGGACAGAGTCATAGAGAACATAAAAAAGTAGCAGAAAGGGTAGACATGACTAAAAAGCAGACGAAGAAAAGAACAGAAGGGGCAAGGGAATTAAAAGGAAGGAATGAGGAGATAAATTAGTTGATGAAAAATTCTTTCAACCACTTAAAAACATATTTGAAGACAAAAGGAAATAGGGAACATGAGCACTACAATGCGAATATGAGGAAACTAAAGGAATACCGCAAAGAAAGAATTAATCAGAAAAGTAAACAGAAATGGGAGAAGGTGAAGTATAATAAAAATATGGGAGTCTTTGGGGAGCCTAAACCAAAAAGAAGATTTGAAAGGAATGGAATTAAGAAGACCCAGTGGAAGAAGCATTCCATGAAACTACTGAAAGGCCAGGTTATTGAATCAGAAAATCCAGGAACTCAGAAGTTAATAGAGGAAAGGGAACAAAAAGACATGGTACATGAGGAAATAGGGGAGTTGCAGAAAGAGGGAGAAAAACAGGTAGAAGGAGGGGGAGAAAAAAGAAGTGAAAGGGGGCGATTTAAACTTGGAAATAAATAGGGACATTTCCTTTAACTAAGTAGCGAAATTAGTAGACAGATTAAGGAAAGGAATAACAGCAGGTGAAGACGGTATCGCCATAGAATTCATAAAATGGCTACCGAAAGTTTGGGCTTTAGTAGTACACAGGATACTAAACAGGTTTTGAATGGAAGGGAAATTGGCTCGTGGGTAGGAAAAAGCGCAGATATTTCCTATACATAAAAGAGGCGATGAAAATGAAACGGGAAATTATAGAGGAATGGCACTCCTGGTTACCGGATACAAAATCCTAACAGCCATCTTGGACCATAAACTTTGAGGCTGGCTAGAAAAGGAAGGGAAGTACGAAGAAATTCAGGCAGATAGATCTCAAGAAGGTATTTGATACAGTTGGCAGAGGGATACTCGTAGAAAATTAAAGAAAATAGGGATAAAAGGTAGAATTGTAGATAGATTAAGAAAGATTAGCAGCAGAATATCAAATGAGATTATTACGATTGAAGGAAAAACAAACTCGTTCTCTACAAACAGGGGCGTAAGGCAAGGGTGTATATTCAGTCCGACCTTGTTCAACATATTTATAGGGTATATGGAAGAGGCTTGAGGAAAAGGAAATGCAGGATAGACAGTAATAGGAGGAACCTAAATTGTTGGACTTAAAGTTGCAGATGATGTGGTTTTGGTGGCGGATCACGCAGAGGGGCTCACGTGAATGCTAAGAAATCTATAAGAGAAATATCGCAAAAATAATAAATTACAAATTAACAGAAAAAAGACCAAGGTATTAGGAAATTAGGTATTTAGGAAATTTATTAGGTATTTATTAGGTATTTGTGAAAGGGAGGGCGGGCGCAAAGGGTGAGCTGAAACATGGAGGGGAAACATTAGAAGTTGTAAATAACTTTAAGTATTTGGGATATTAGTTTTCGACACGGGGAACTTTTACAAAGCAGACGGAGAAAATAGCAGGAAAAGCGAGAATTGCCGTGATTGCAGCATAGGGTGTTTTCAAGTATTTTAAAAAGAGCAGGAATTAATAGGTTACGTCAAAGATTGTATCTTATAGATACGTTAGTGGAAGCAGGTGGGATCTATGGCGTAGGAATCTGGAACTGGTTGATAGCACAACTCCAGGCTACATAATATGGAAAATGGAGGCAGGAGGACAAAGTTTAGAGATCGAGGCTAGGGCGCGAGCAAGCAAGTATCTTATGAGAACTTGCGAAATGGATAATGAGAGATGTCCAAAAGTCTGTTTGAGGAAAGAGCTAAGGAGAATAAAAAATAGAAACCCCTCCAGTTGATACAAGACATTTAGGAGAGCTTGCCGGGATGTAGGTGACGGATTAACATCAGAGTTACTTTGGGAAACGGGGAGAGAAGAGGAGGTCAAAAAGAACCTAGAGAGAGGAGTTGAGACGATTTTAGCGCATGAAATACAGGGAGTTTGGGGGAGATTGAGCGAAATATAAAAGTTGGAAATCCCATTTGGGTAGGGAGGTATACTGGGAGGATGAAAAGATGAGTGAGAGGGACAAACAACAATGGGCACGGTTAAGATGCGGGAATGTGGGAAAAACGGTAAAATAAAGTATTTGAGAACACAATATGCAGATTATGCAAAAAAGAGGAGGAAAACACTTTCCAAATATTAAAATGCAAAGGCGCTATTGAGGTAGTAGAGAAAAATACGTGGAAGGGGTGAACGATTGGGCAGGTGGAAAGGAAGGGAGGGATTTTAAAGAATTAGTATTTCAAACTTTAGGTGGAAAACGGAACCTCATCCTCTGTGAGTATGCTAGGGGGTTTGAAAAAGAAGTAAAATGAAAGAAAAATGCAAGTGATTTGTAGAGTATAGGTTTAAGTACCTGCGTTAACTTAAGGTACCGAATCTCAGTGTTACGATATTTAACAATTTAAAGTTGTTGTAGTTTTTTATAGTTTCTTAGATTTTAAGGATTCTTTGTAAGGATTACAGTACTTAAAACCGCAAGGTATACATGGATAAATAAATATATATGTAGACCACGTGGACAAAAAATTAACCTTTTTCGATAGAAAATTTATCTTCCTAGTTGATATTAATATTTTTGGTTAAAAATTCATCTCTTGCAGATCCCGCGCACCCCGCGCATCACCTGTTACGCCTACATGCGGCGCGGCGTCAATTCTCGGAATGGCTATAGAAGGGAGAGCTATTGAAAATTTTCACTGTATAAACTATTTCCCGTTTGCTTCCAGAATTCCTCGTTTTTGTTGAAAATTGAACTAATTGAACTACTTTGTTGGAAATTCGTGTTTTTTTTTAATGATTTTACCTGACAATTTAACTATTCCATTTTTGGTTTAAAATTTGATAATTGTATTTTTATTTAAAAATGTATCTTTTTTAGTTGAAATTCCTCTTTTGGTAGTAAAAATTAATTTTCTTGGTGGACCAATTCATCTTTTTGTTTGAAAATCAATGTTTTTGATTAAAAAATCACCGCTTATGGTAAAAATGTAATTTTTATTTAATTTTATATCGATTCAATTGCATCAGTGCTATTGTTTCATAATTATTTTTCTCAGTCCAAAATGTCACAGTAGACGCCAAGGATATTTTTTATGGAAAAATTGGATAAAGATGCAAACAGTTGACCAGTTCATCGAAAGTCATGAATGTCTCACTGTCAATGTAGTTTGTCAACTATTTTCTGGTTCTCAACCCACGTGCGGATGAAATTATTCCTCAGGTTTTCGATGGAGGAAATATAAAATAAATGATTTTAAAATATATTTATAATCACGTAAACAAAATAAAATTGAATGAACAAGTAATATTTTTCTTAATGCTTTGAAATGTAATCCCCGTAGCATATGCTTTATGAGAAAATTTGCCAACGTCTTCCTTTCATTTTTCAAACTTTCCAGAAGAATATTCGGTAATATGCGTTTGAAAAAGATAAAGCTACTCCCTTTCATCTTCTTGATCGAGAACATCCGGAAATTTTTGATAAAAGAGAGTGATATACAGAATATAGAATAAGACCATATGACAGAGTATGGAAGCATGTATCATGGTAATACCGGTTGAATTACATATAACGAAATTGTGGCCATTTTCTTATCCTCTAATTTGGTACTTATTTTCTTTGTGGAATTTAGTCACGAGTTAGCCATTTACATCAAAGCAATAACCATATAAAATAATTGTTACTAGCTAACAGAAGTGTGTGCTGGGTACGTATAATAAGGAACCTTGCATGAAGGTTGGGAAGGGGGGTAACGATTTTTCTAAACTGTATTGCATGGGGAGGGTAACTTACAACAAACAAGGTAAATCTTGACTCAGGAAAGACTGGTTTTGTTGCAAGTCTACTTATCATTGTAATATGACATATGACATCAAATTACTTGCTTGGTTAAAAGTCAACTTATGATTGTAATATGACATCAAGTTACTGTGTCGACTGAAAGTTAACTTATTATTGTAATATGAATTCAACTTACACGTGAGGTTGAAATTCAACAAATTGGTAAAAATTCATGTGCTTTTTGAAATTTTGTATTTTTCTTTATAGAACATATATTTTCTTGGAAGACAATTCATCTTTTTGGTTGATAATTTAATTACTTGGTTGAAAATTGAACTAGTCTGTTAAAAATGAATTGTTTAAAGTTTTACCTCAAACGGGGTAATTTCAAAAATTTGGGAATTCAGACATTCCTAAAGTAATAGTTTAAATTACTTGAGGTATAGTTTCAACCAGAATTTGACGGTACCTCTTTGGTAGAATATTTAACTATTTTATTGAAATTTTGTTTTTGTTTGGATACAAATTAATTTTTTAACTTAAAATTTAACTATATTATTTTTGGTTGAAAATGTATCCTTTATGAAGTAAAAATTTAACTATTTGTTGGAAAACATATGGAATTTGTTTAAAGTTCTTCTATTGGGTTAACTATTGATCTATTCCATTGATTTTTTTTTTCATTGAATCTAACTGGTTAAAAATTCTTTTTTTTGTTGAAGAGTAATTTTAAAAACGGACAATTTTTCTATTTCATATTTGGTTGAAAATTCATGCGCATTCTTAAAAATTTGTCTTTTTGATCGAAAATTATTCTTCTGGCTTTGAAACGTAAGTAGGCGAAAATTTATTATGGTTGGAAATTCATTTTTTTAGTTGATGATTTATCTGCTTGTGTGAAAAATTTTATATTTTTTGTTGAAAATTAATCGGTTTTAGTTGATGATTTAAGTATTTGGTTGCTAATTCGTATTTATTTGTATTACGTTTTGTGTAAAAAAATCAATGTTTTTAGGTGAGAAAACTAGACTTCTTGATTAAAAATTCAGCTACTTCATTAAGAAATTTATTTATTACATTGAAAATGCACCATTTTAGTTGAAAATTCATCTCTTCGCTTGAAAATGAATGCACTTTTTGTTGAAAATTCATATTTTTGGGTAAAAATTTCAACTGTTTTGCAGAAAATGAATTTACGCAAAATTCTTTTTATAAAATGAGAACTTAAAAATTACATTTTTGGTTAAAAATAATCTTTTTTAGTTTAAAAATTCAACTATTTCTTTAAAATCCGTATTTTTGGTGGAAAATTAATTTTCTTGGGTGACAATTTATATACTTGGTTAAAATTGTATGTCTTTTATTAATAAATTGTCTTTTTTAATATAAAATTAATCTTCTTGGTTAAAAATTCATCTTTCTTGGTTAAAAACGCCACTATTTTTTGCATCTCAAACTCTTTTGGTTGAAGATTTAACTATTTTGATTGAAAATTCCTCCACTATTGTAGTTCTTCTGTGAATTCATCTTTCTTTATTGATTATTGAATTACTTGGTTGAATGCCGATGTACTTTGTCCATTCATAAGAAACAGTCAGATTTACCCCCCCCCCTCCGCGCTTTACTCAAAACGTCTTACGTTAGGTGGTATAGGGAGAGGGGGGTTTAATTTAATCTAAACATATATATTTAGATTAATCTAGAAGTCCCGTGTTGTTTCTTTAAGTAAGACGTTCGTGCGGCAACACTGCTCTGACCCAGGTCGCTGATCAATCTCTCTAGCAATCACCCCAGACAAAGAGCTTTACAATTGTACCATGTAAAGCTCTCCACTCACGCCCATTAGTATTCAAGGTTTTTTGTTTCGGGCGTCATTCCCTTCACTGGCGCATTTCATCATAAATTTTTTATGAACTATTTGTCGCCACACTTTTCTATCCTGACATGCTGTCGTTAAAACTAAAAAGATACAAAAGTGACATTGCCGGTTAGGTCGACTTTTTTATTGCCAAGTTTCAGAGAATAATAATAACTAATTTCTATGGCTTTGCATATCTCTTCGAATTAGGTTCTCATTCACATATTCTCACCATTCTTTCCTCGGTCTACCTCTGTTTATGATGCCATTTACTTTACCTCGATATACTTGTTTCATTATTTTTCATTTTCTTAACATGCTCAAAACATCTCAACGAATTTCTTTCAGAAACGGCAAGTAGTGTCTACTCTACAACACATTCTTTTAGGATCTTCTCATTACTAACTTTGTTAAGTTTAACAACAGCAACAGAAATAAATCAGCAATCCAGTTAGAATTGAGTTTTCTAAAAGATTACACTTGACCTTTAATTAAAAAGTAAAATTAAACAAATTCTTTGTAATGTTTTAAAGGTTTGATTCATTGTAATGTCCTTCGTCGTATAAAAGATTGAGTTTCATGAGGCCATATAGTTTTACGGATATGAGGACAAACTCTCTAAGGTCCTTAGACTTTAGGGAAGCCATCAGCAAAGTAAGAATAAGGAAGACCCGTAAAAACAAAGTATGTCTCGTGAGCTTTGTAAATCCTCGTAGAAATAATATATTTGTGCTTTATAGATGTATACTTAGAAGTTCGTTGACTCTCAACAGATATATGGGATTTCTTCCTCCTTTGTCTTTTAGCTCTTTGTTT
>NC_046663.1:93117501-93124891 GCF_010883055.1 Belonocnema kinseyi | reverse complement strand
AAAGAAAGAAATAGTAGGCAAAAGAGGAAGAAAGGAGAAAGATCTTTTGCAGCTTTCACCCAAAGTCCATTATCTTGTACGTTCATTGTTCACAGATGTTCGCATTCATATATTGTAATACATGCATTGTGCATATAAGGACGTTTCTGCAGAAAGTTTCATTTTTCGCAAAAAAGAGTGCATACCCACGTTGTGTGATCCTTGAAATTATCAGCTGCTCAGGGATCGTAAGTTGCTACACCCACCCCCTATGTTACGCAATTTTTACTAAATAAATTTCTTTCGTGTTTTAATTTGGTCATTACTAAAAAAATTACGTAAGATGATTTGGAGAAAGAAAATAAATTCTCAACCAACAATGTAATAGTTGACATGTTTACCAAAGATAGATTTCCATTTTATATCAAAAACAGTTGAATTGAATAAAAAAATACGAACGGTCGACGAAATAATTAAATCCTCAACCAAAACATTTTTGTTTTCAACCAACCAGTTGCATTTTAAGCCAAATACATTTTATAATTAAAAAAAAATTAATTTTCAACCAAGAAATATTTTTCACTTAATAAAGAAAAAAATGCATCAAAAGTGTTAAATTTTCAGTTCAAAAAACTAACTTTCTGCAAGACAGTTGAATCTTCCATTAAACAGTTGAATTTTTAACATAAAAGATGAATTTTCAACAAAATAAATATATTTGTAACCGAATAATTGAAATTTCAACCGAAAAAATTAATCTTATACTAAAAAAGACATATTTTCAACAAATTAAATCAATTTTCTATCAAATACTTGAATTATCAAACTGAAAAAGATAATTTTTTTAACCAAAAATTCTATAGTTCAATTTTCATTACTAAACATTAATTTTAAATTTTATTAAATTGTTGAATTTTCTAACCAAGAAGACGAATTGTCTACAAAAAATGTGAATTTTCAACCCAAAAATGTGAATTTTCAATAAAAAAGTCAATTTTTATCAAAACAGTTTAATTTTCAAATAAACTGTTAAAATTACAGTTAAAAAAATTAACTTTCAGCAACGAAAAAAAAGAATTTTCAACAAAGTAGTTGAATTGTCAACCGAAAAATATAAATTTTCAACAAAAAATGTAATAGCTAATATTTCAACTCAAAGATATTTTTATAAATAATCAAAAACAGTTTAATTTTTAATGATAAAGTCCTTTTAACAAAAAATTGAATCAGTAGAATAAACTTTAAACAGAATACATGAATTATCAACCAAACAGTTAAATTTTCAACAAAGAAGATTCATTTTCCAACAAACAGTTAAATGTTTTTAATTGAAAAGAATAAATTTCTAACAAAAAATGCCAGAATTAAATTTTTGTGTTAAAAATGTTTACCGTCACCTAAAACATAGACGTGGCACATTACTCCATGTCCCACATTACACCGTATGCCACATTACTCCCCAAATTTTTGTAAACTATATATTTACCTGAAACAGAATTGGTAGAATAGTGTAGAGCGTAGGTTCCAGGTGTTATCAAATTATTAAAAATTAAGTGATGAATCAAAATTACCTAAAAATGGTACAGGAGCTTCATCTAGTCAATTTATTATAAATTTTTTAGACGAAACATTAAAAAATGTTAGGCTATAGGTCGACTGAGCTATCGTAGACCAAAATTATCAAAAATGTTTAGAACTTGATTGGATTGTTGATCTTCACGTTTTTGGGGGATTTAAAATGAAATCTGATGTTGTTTGTACAAAATTTAATATTGCAGACATAAATCATTAAAAATGTTTACACCTTGATAAAATTGATGATATTTAGGTTATTGTGATCGCAGATTCGAGAGCTGATGTTGGATTTTGGCTGAATGTGAGTAATAAAAAAATTATTTGAAATAAATTCTACTGTAAAGTGAGTCCAAACGATTGCTAAAGTTTTAAACATTTTTGATATTTTTGGTATGCTATATTGGATCTGCCATTTTTAATTTTTTTAATCCAACACCAAAATTCGACTGAGCGACTACAAAAACCTAATTACGACCCATTTGTTTAAGATCCGAACATTTTTAATCATTCATGTCTGTCATATTGAATCCGCCATTTTCAATTTCAAAAATCCAAAATCATAATTGAATTCAGCGATCCCGAAAACCCTAATAGACTCAAGCACAATTAAATCGGATGAATTCACATCTTTTTTTTAATGCCCATACATGTGTCACGATGAAAAAGTGGAACGCCTTTTTTTTACCCGTAAATATGTGTAACTGACAATGCAGGGGTTGATACGTACACCCGCAATAATTGGGACAGTACCCCATAATTTTTCAGTGAAAGAATTTTTCCCGTTTTCAATAGAGTATCTTTTTAAATTGCAAAGTCTGAAAATAGATTACAAATCTTTTTATTGAATGCACACATAAATTGTCTCCTCTAATTATACCAAAACGTGTGGGCTTGTTGCTTCCATATCGTCTCAGGAAACACTTGATTATCTCCGGATGACTTGTATATAGAAAAAGTGTCTCCTTGACTCATGAACTTACCATGTAAGTGCAATTTTTTTTTAAATACATTTTATTGACTTAAAAAATTATTTAAAATTCTATATGGTTTTATGTTTTTATCTCGACAAATTGTGATCAATCATATGAACATTCAAATCTTTGTATCACAGAGAAAACTGAGGGTACGAAATGTTGCAGGTGATCTGTTAAGCAGGGTGAACGCCAGGTCGGCGATACAAACTGAGGTAAACTTTCTGGTAGTTTAATCTTGATTTTATCGCAGATATCCCCAGCACAATCTGCTAGAGCCACACTATTAGAAAAATCTGTACTAGATTTAGTATACACATAACGGAAGAAATAAGTCACAACATGAAATTAAATCTAGTATACCTGCGTACAGTAAATTTAGTATATTCATACTGAATTTAGTATACGCGTATACTAAATTTCATGCACGTGTATACTAAATTCATCATAAATTTACTAAATTTACCATATGCTGGTATATTAAATTTAATTTCATGTTATGCATTCTTGCATCCACTACATTTGCACTACTAAATCTAGTACAGATTTTTCTAACAGTGCAGTACGTCGACAGAAAAAAACAGAAGCGAATTTTTGTTTTAGGCAATTTTTAAGCAGATAATGTTGAATTTTTTTGCATCGAAACAAAATAAGATTCAATGGAGTTGAAATGGTAACCACTTCCCATGCGATGGGTAAATCTTAACACGTGAAGGTAATTTTGGCTATAGTTCATGATTACTCTGATATCGCTGTAAAGATTACATTTTGTTTTATTTTCTGTATCAGGCCTGTAAACACGGAAAGTTTACTTTAGTTTGGACATTCAGCTGACTATTGCCCTGCTTATTAGGTATTTTCACTGCAACCATCAGCTAACTTCACTTTGTTAAAAGCTGAGGGAAAAACAATGGATCAAATGCATGGAACAAAACTTTATTTCTGTAATATGTTTGTAATTAACAATCATAATTATCACTTTATTAGTTCATTAAATAGTAATTAAAAAATAAAAACTACTTTTCAAATACACTTATATAGTAAAAATTAGGTTTTACGAAGATATTAGCAAAATAAGGAAAAAATAAACAGAATCCCATGCATTTGGTCCCTTGTTTTTCTCTCAGCAATCTACAAAGTGAAGTTAGCTGATGGTTGAAGTGAAAATACCTAATACGATTACCTGCAACCAGTGACGGATCCAGGGGAGGTGTTTAGGGGATTCAAAACCCCCCCCCCCCCCCGAAACTTTTGACCATTCTTATGAAATGCGGACGCTGCTAAGCTATGCATGGAATATACATAAATATATTGACCCCCCACCCCACCCACCCGAAATATTTTTCTGGGCCCACCCCTGCCTGCAACATTTCGTATCCCCAGTTTTTTTCTGTAATTCAATTACTATCATTCTGTTGTCTTACTAAATAGTTATGTAATACATTTAAACTAAATATTTGGCATACAATTTAAAAATTAAATAAAACAAATAAATAAAATTTAAAAAGTGAAAACTTCAATTGAGAAAATCATTTTTTAAAGAAAAATGGACTTTATAATCCATTTTTCTTTAAGAACCGATTTTTTAAATTTCCACTTTTCAGTCTTCTGTTTGTCTTGTAATATGATTATAATATTTTAGGCATATGTTTTACGCTAATTAGGATCTACAAAAATTTCTGAAACATTCCATGGACTTACACGGTTTTGATAGCAGTCGACTTTTGACGATCTATATGTCAAAAAGTATTTACTTTTTCAAAATTTTGTTCATTCAGATTTATAGATGTCCATCAAATCTCAAATATACTTTCTGATTGTTCATTGAGAATTCGATTTTTGAGATAGTCTGCTATAAAACTTTTCATAATAAAATTCGGACATTTTTTTATCAACTCTTATATGTGAACAATTTTATGTAGTATTTGAGAAGTTCTGAAAGTCATCATTTTTTGTTGAAAATTTAACTATATTAATAAAAATGACTTTTTTCCATTGAAAACTCTACTATCTTTGTATAAAATTAGGTTTTTTGTTAAAAATTCATATTTTGGTGTTGAAAATTAAATTGAAATATTTTTTGGTTCAAAATTAAACTAATTGCTTGAACTCGTCTATTTGTTAAGACATGTATCTCTTTTGATAGAAATTGACTTTTTGTTGTTGAAAATTATTCTCTTTGGTAGAAAATTCTTCTTTTTTTGTTGTTGAAAATTCATTTTTTAAACTGAAAATGTAAGTTTTCCATTTTTTATTAAAATTTGATCTTTTTGAGTTGAAACAAAATATTTCGCTTTTTGCTAGAAAGTTCAATAAATTGAAACAAAGTTTTTTCTTTCTTGAATAAAATGTTCATCTGCTAAAATTCATCTATTTGGTTGAAAAATTCAACTTCTGCGTTGAAAGTTGAACCAATTTGTTAAAAATGTATTTTATTTTAGTTGAAAATTCATTATTTTTAGTTGGAAATTCATGGGTTTGTTTGAAAATTGACGCATTTTATTAAAAATTCGTCTTGTTGATAGAAAGTTAATATTTTCCAGTTTTAAAATTCAACTATTTTGTAGAAAATTAATTAATTTGGTGGAAAATGATTCTTTTTGGTTAAAATTTGAACTGCATTGTTGAAAATTAATTTTTTTTAATTGATATTTTGACTGACAAATCAAATTTTGTATTTTTGGTTGAAAATGGATCTTTCTTGGTAAAGAATTCAACTATTTAGTTTTTAAATTTAACCTATATATTGGAAAATTCTTCTTTTGAAACTTCCGCTACCCCCAACAATGGGCCAAAAATCAGAGTTTTTTAACTCCCAAATCTCTCTGCCAATGGGATAAAATACCGGAGTTTATAAGGTTAATTAAAAAAATCTTCGAATCCAGCTTTCTCTTAAATAATAATAATACATACGCGTCTGAAACTTGGCACAAACATTCCTTATGGTTTATGGAAGGTTTATTTGTAAAAAATGGTATACTTGTTATTCAATTTTTCGATTTTTATGCAAAATAAAACTTCTAAAATTAAGATGTGAATGAGTAGGTTTGTTTAATGACCATATTTCCCTCTCCATTCTTTAGAATCTGCGCATATCTGCGCGTCTTATTTTCCCTCGGCATGGCAACGTCGTCCGAGTCGAATGGTGTCTTATTTCCCGGCGCTACTCGACCAATCACAATACAACTTTCTGAATGATCATTCTGGAATTTACATGAGGTCTTTCCGCGCCAATCTATGATCTGATATAAATAATTTTTAAGATGAATCGGTGCGGGTAATACAGGTTTGAAATGCAAAATCTTTTTTGAGGATTTTTTGAAAGCTTCGTGACATAGAAATTAGATACGAGTTTCATAATTGAAACTTCAAATTTTACACTGGGTACTCGGTTTAAAAGCTTGAGAATTAAAAAATAAAACGCGATAACACGCGATTGACACTTTCATGAAATTTGCTTGATTCGTCCATTGATGTTTGCTATATGTAATAGAAAAACGTTTTTCGAAAGTCATATTTTGCCTTAAATCGTAAATACATTGAATTAACTTTTTTTCTTGATTAAAAATCTTTATTTGTTGAAAATGCCTCTTTTTGGTTGGAAAACTTAACTTCTGGGTTAAAAGTTGAACTACATTGATTAAAAATTAATTTTATCTTTTGGTTGAAGATTCATCATCATAAAATAAATTTAAAAAAATTAAGAAATAAAAAAAAAATTAAAAAATAATCTTTTCGGTTGAGATTTCATGTTATTTTGGTAGAAAATTAATATTCGCGGGTTGAAAATTCAACTTATTTGTAGAAAACTAATCTCCTTTGTTAAAAATTCAACTATATTATTGAAAATTTCATTATTTTCTTGAAAATTAAACTCTTTGGTATAAAATCTGTTTGGTTGAAAACTCGTTTTGTATTGTTTGAAATAACAGCTATTACATTTTTCTCTGAGAATTCATCTTTTCGTTGGAAATTTAACTGTTTTTGGTTGAAGGTCAATCCTTTTTGTATGAAAAATTCGACTATTTGAATGAAAATTCATATTTGTTGGTGAAAAATTATAGTATTTGGTTAAAAATCCAAGTATTTGTTGAAAATTCCACTGTTTTTTTTTTTAATACGTCCTTTTGGATTAAAAATTAATCCTAAATGAAAAATCATCTATTTTTGGTTGAAGTCGCACAGAAAAAACTGGTAGTAAGAAATGTGCCAGGTAATGCACGAACTGAGGTAACCGTTAGAAGGGTAACTGCGACTGGGGTTAACTTACCGTGGTGAATCGCAGATATCTCTGTCGACTCCGTTAAAGGCAACAGGTTTAGAGCCTGTATCACGTCAAATTTACCACAGTTGGGAGTAATCAGCCTTGAACGATTACCGGCAATTAAAATTCAAGTCTTTGAATATCAAAGGTCATTGAAAAGGAAAAATTGGACAAAGTCTTTTTGTGCATTCCGATTATAAATTCCAAATCGTGTCTCTAAAATGAATTTGAAATATGATATTATTGATCTAGCAGAATTCGAAAACAATTTTTTTTTAAATATCGTAAATATTTTCTGCTGGTTACCCTCCTTGAGATCTTTGATACTTGGGGATACCCCGAAGATAAATTTCTGATGAAGTCAATTGTCTTCTTTGATGTATATATCCTACTCTTTCCCAAAGGAAGACGAGGGAAAGTTCTTATTGCCAAAATTAAATGATGGAAAAGGTCCTACTTGCTACCCCATTCCGACGTCAACTCCACTTTCCTACTTTGGACTTTTTCAAAAGTATTGTTAAAGAATATTTAAGTACATTTTCTAGTAACGTTTCTGAAACTTTTAAGTCTCGTAAATTTAGCTTATTTAGTTTCTTTGATT